>NC_046657.1:157665862-157673763 GCF_010883055.1 Belonocnema kinseyi
AAATTAAAATTCGAAAATTTTTTCTAAAGCCTCCAGGGGACTTCGTTTTCGCACGAAAAAATTTTATGTGCCCTTATTGCATCCGGACCCACAATTTAATTAATTATAAAACCAATAACTAAGGTGTGATTTGTATAGACCTGAAACGTTTTAATAAAATTTTACATTTAATTTAGTCAATCATGCAATTTAAGGTTTTCATTATTTTATAACGCATTTTTTCTTGAATCACAAAAAACGATTTTTCCTGCATCTTTTTCAGATAAATATTAATAAAAGTCAGAATGACATCAATTTTGAATTAAAAATAATTTATATTTTAATATTTTATTTGAAAGACACGACGTTTTTCCTCGTAGTACCTTCTAGGGTTTTCTATTAAAGAATAAATCTGATTTCTGTTTAATTGTTTCAAAATAAGTAAGACCTAAAACTTTAATTTTCGATTAAATATAATACTTTCAATAAAAACAAAGTGGTTTTATTTCTAAAAGTCTATAAAGTCTTGAAGAAGAATCGATCAAATATAAGGACAAACGACGGATTTAAAAAAACATCTTGAACCATCTCAAAATAGAAATTATATTTAGATTCGAAAATTTAGAAGAATGAGAAATTTTAATTTAATCAAAATTAAATGTAAAAAGTTTAAGGGCAGTTCGAAGAAACCAACAAAATTCAAAATAAATATAAGTCTTATAGGGGTGCATCTCAGCAATTAAGGCTATTACAACAAAAATGGAAAAGGCAAGAATTCCAAAGTATTTTAAAAATTATTACATACAGCTAATAAAACCCCTCGTTTTATGCCTTATTAGTAACTTACTTTCAATTGCTTTGAATGCAATATAAAACTCTTTAAATTTCTGAAATTTGAATTGAAAAAATATATAATGAATTTTCAACAAAGATTAATTTTCTTACCAAAAAAAACGAGTTTTTAACAAACTCCATGAATTTTCTACCAAACAGTTGAATTTTCCACTTATAAAGGATCAAATTATAATCAAGAATAGAAAAGTTGCAATTTTCAGAGAAAAAAGTAATTCTGAACAACAAAAGAAGCGAATTGTTAACAACAACAAAATTAGATTTTAAGCCAAAGAGGTAAATCTTTAAAAAATACGATTAAAAACGATGAAAAAAAAATAAAGATAATTAGTTTTCGACCAAAAAGTTAAATTGTTAACCAAATAAATAAATTTTCCAACAAAATATTAAGGATCTACCAAAATAAGACTAGCTTGCAATAAAATATATTAATTTATAACATACTTTTGGAATTTTAAAACACTTTTAACAAAAAATTATGAATTTTCAACGCAGAAAATGTATTTTCGATAGAAAAAGACAAATTTTTATAAAAATACATTAATTTTTAACTAGAAAGGAGCAATTTTCATCCAGATCTTTATTTTAAAAAATTAATTCTTAGTAACAAAAAAACTAATTTCCAACAAAATAGTTACATTTTTCACAAAAGAGTTTAACCTAGAAATGACTTTTTATCCGCAGAAGATAACTTTTCTAAAAATAAAAAAGAAGGACATTCAAATTCAAATGAATGAAGGACATTTTCGGAGTATTTTTACAACTACAAAATTCTGATAATCATCGGTCGTTACTCCTGCAACTGTTAATAAAAACAGTCTTTTGTTAATTGTCAAATGGAATTAAGTATACCGCTTATCATTGTAAAAGCAAAGTATTATTTCCGAACTACTTTCAGGTATTAGAATTGGGCTAAGAAAAAACAGTCTGGAGTTACACTAAAATGATACGACTGGTGGGAACCTAGATTCATTTGTTTTACATTGAAAATAACAGCATAAAGTTATTATATTCAAAAACGGGACATGAAAAAAATGAGTAAAGAAAGTTTAGAGGCCAGGTAGTTATATCCAGGAGTATAAGTGAAATAGACGCACACCCAGTGGGCACAAAGTGTGGCGACGTATTTAGGACATCTTTACGACATCTTTACGACAACTTTACGACAGCCTATGTCCATGTCATGAAGTTGTCTTTACGACATCGTAAATAAGTCGTATGATCTGACGATATCTTTACGATATCGCAAAGACGCCGAAACGATATGGACATAGGATGTCGTAAAGATATCTTAAAGATGTCATAACGATGTAGTAAAGACGTCGCCAAATTTTGTGCCCACTGGGCAATTTATTCTAGGGATTGGAAGGCGAGCATGCAAGATGTTCTCAAGTTGAGAATTTGCGGATCTAAACTTGTTATCAAAGGTGAATGTCAGAGATAAGTAGACTATTCTAGTGGACGAATAAACATGGCGATCGGCAATGAATAAAGGTTTCCAGAATGACTTTGTTTTTAGAGTCCATAAATCTAGATATGAGATGCACTCAAATATCGAAATTAACGGGCTGTCGTTATAAGTTGCAAATCAAAGTACTTGATTCGATTACTCACAATCAATGATGATACCAAGTGTTTCAACAAGTTTACCCAGTGGGCACAAAATTTGGCGACGTCTTTACGACATCTTTACGACAACTTGACGACATATTATGTCCATCTCGTTAAGGTGTCTTTACGATATCGTAAATAAGTCGTATGATCTGACGATGTCTTTACGATATCGTAAAGACACCGAAACGACATGGACATAGGATGTCGTAAAGATATCGTAAGACGTCGTAAAGACGTCACCAAATTTTGTGCCCACTGGGTACTCTTTCAACTAAATTTTAAAATAAGAATACACTGCAGTCCTGCTATAGAAGCCGTTTCGGGAGTACCCTTTATCTCTTTCGTATAATCTCTCGGGACTCGTCAAACCATAAACAATCAGGGTCGTATTAATTATTTCTGTTGGGGTTTCGTCTTAACAAATATTAAATTATTTAAGTCATTTTCAGGAATAATCTGGCAATTCCTTTGTCACACCATTCCCTGAAAAATAGGTCATCGCCTTTAGTGGAAAAGTTAGAGACAAAATCTTGTTTATCACTGTATTTTTATCCCAACTTGAATGATTTTAATAGGGAAAATACCGAAAAATCCCAAATGTTGAAAACCGCAAATTCCTTTTTCGAATCAAAATTAAAATTTTTTAATTGAACAACATTTGCAAATAATTGAACAGAAAAAATATGTAAATAAAAAACGTATCGTACACCAAAATTTTTTTGAATCAAACAAATGTTTGTTCAACTATATACAAAGAAAGAATATGTTTGATTCAAACAAATCTTTTTCTCAGTGTGTCGGATTCTATTCACAGCGCAGAGTAGACAAAAGGCAATCGATCAGTACATTATACTGGTCGCTTTTCTTTTGTTTCTGTTATCAAGTTCTTATTTTCTGTATAAATATCGGCGCCTTAGAGCTATACTACGTCATGCCCACTTTTCGAAATTTTTAGCTTATTATTTTTAGGGTCGATAAGGGTTAACTTTTTTAAAAATAAATTTTTCTCTCAAATTCATTATTTTATCATTTTTTTGGAGAAAAAGTCGGAGGAACTGTACCCGATTCACCACACGACGAAGTATCACATGCCCTTAAAAGTAACTAAAGGAATGTTGTTCAAAGTTTAATAATTTTTTAGTAACTCATCTAACTCCAGGTATGTCATACAACAAAATAATGTACCCAGTGGGCACAAAATTTGACGTCTTTACGAAATCCCATGTCCATGTCGTTAAGGTTTCTTTGCGATATCGTAAAGACATCGTCAGATCATACAACTTATTTAAGATATCGTAAAGACACCTTAACGAAATGGACATATGATGTCGTAAATATGTCGTAAAGATGTCGCCAAACTGTGTGCCCACTGTGTAAACTATCATTCTGTTTTACGTTTAACTTCAGAATTTCATTATAAGTAATTCATTTATAAATATTTTGTGGACATGGTGTACTCACATGTTCTTGATAATGCATTCTTTTACAAAATTAAACTTATTTCGACATTTGATGACGTTTTTTTCGAGTATATTCTTACATTTCGAACCTCATTTGCTCAGTTTGACAGTTGAGGCGCATGACGTACTATATATATATAACTCTAGGACTACAATATGTTGATGATACTTAGGTTATTAGAATTACTGAATCGAAATTTGATGTTGGTAGTAAGTTGAATTTAATTAATATAGGAAAAAACTAGTCGAAATAAGCGCTGGCATGAAGTGGGTTCAAACAAATGAAGACGCCTCTGGAGCACTGCAGTGTTTTGTTTTCAGTTATTCATGGGATCCGCAATTTGGATGTTGAAAACCCCATACCTGAATTTAATAAAGCGACCCCAAAAAAGTAAGTTTTTAAAATTTCGTCAAAAAAATCTGGCTAGCAAACTCGTCATTTATTTTCATATCCTTATGAAGTGTGCAAGAACATTTGATGGCATCCGCGAAAGTTATGTTCCACATGAAACCAATAACTTCTCATTAGGATGAGAATGTAAAAATTAGAACATTTTCCAATTCAATATTTACTTGTTTGAAACTATATAATTTAAGATTACACTGAACGCGTTGAACTAATTAAGTAGCTAAGCATTTTCTCAAAACTCTTTAATTAAAGTTGGGTACATTTTTTAGAACAATCGAGATTTTTCGGTTAAATTGAACATGGCCCTCGAGTGTGTATGTTGTATGTAGGAAGTTTGAATTTCATGAAATTAGATATTTTTCCTTTTGTCTGCAGATATTAATGCGAATTTTTCATGCGCAGTTAATATTAAATTTATTAATTTTTTTCTGAAACACTGTCTGATATAATTTTTATTTTTTTAATTTCTATTCGTTAGGAACTTTTTACAAGTATTCATTTTCGATTTTTTTTAAATTTTGTGGATGCAGCCCACCCTATGTCAGATAGAGGTACACTTAAAAAGTTCAGAAACAAATCAAGACATAGTTTTTTAAAATTTGTCACTAAAAATCAATTACAACACTTTCTACATTTCATTTTTATTGTTTGAAAGGTTATTTATCTTAATTTTTATTTATGCAAATGAAAATTTCTCAGAATTTGCACTTATTTTAGAATATATGTGGATTTTCAGAAGAATCAAAATTATGTCAAAATATAATTCTATTAGTTTCAAAATAAGACAAATATGACAATTAGGGTAAGCAAAAATGATATAAAATGGTAATTTTGCCAAATAAGTATTATAGCAAATAGCACGTTAGCAAAATATAAATTAGATTATAAACATGATGTCTAATAGGAATGTTGCAATTAAAAAATCAGGGAAAATAATATCTTGTCTTCACTTTACAAGCGTGAGAAAAAATAGTGTGTGTAACGCGGAAGTCATTAGTCCTTTTGAGCGCGCGTAAAGTTTTTCCGCACGAAAAAAAAGTATACCTATTTTGAGGTATTTTTTAATCGAATCATTTAGTAGATACTGAGTATTTGGTTGACTTAAAAAAACATTTGGTTGGGTCAAGTAAATATTTTGTTAAATTCACGAAAATTGTTTCATTATATCAAATTTTCATGTGTATCCAAGGAAACTGTGTTTATTTGGTTCCAGAATATGTTTTTGTCAAATATAACAAAATGATACAGTTCGCTTCTTTATTGAAATCTAAAGAAGATTATCAACAGCACTTTAGATCTGAACACAAATTATAAGTGAAACTAATAACTACGCAATAGATTATTATATAGTTTTTTAATTGAAACGTACACATAAACTTTCAAAATTTTTATTCTGAAATTATACATATTTCCTCTACAAACTTCAAAGATTAAAATTATTCCAGGTGAATGTTAAGTTTTGAGTTTTGCTATATGGAGTACCATGAAACTCATTTAAAACGTCCAAGAGATTTGATTTTCTAAAAATTATTCCTACATAAAGATAAACAATATTTTTCCTTAAAGTCTTTCCTTCAAATATTTTTCCTTCAAGTTTAACGCTCACTCGACACCTCTTGCGAAAAACTAGCGCCTAGAAAAGAATATAAGTGTTTGTTAAAACACCCTTAATGCCATGTGACGAGTGGGTGATGTAAACAGATTCCTAGTTTACCGAAACTTTTTTGATTTCCTAACTTACTTTTACACGAAGCGCCATATCCAGTTAAAAAGTTGTGATAATAAATGGATAGCACCAAGAAAGGTGGATTTGGTCCTAAATTTGAATAATTATAAAAAAAACGAAAGTGTTGGTAATGTATGAATCTGGTCGCGTGAGCCATACATCACATGATATTAAACAAATAAAATGTTAGCTTTTAAAATATAATATGCAAGATTTTAATTTTATAGATATAGACCGAAATGTCAGAATACTTACTGAATTATGAGCTGCATATACTTTGAAAAAGATCGTTTACAATGTTTGATTGTTTTGCTTTCGGTTTGCAGAGTTTTTTTACCAAACTTGCCGCTAATATATTCAGTTTTCCAGTATTATAGCCTGCGCATGATTCGGTAGGTGATTTATCGTCATTATCATTATCACTTGCTTCCATTTTGAATTTAATATTGTCGTTCAATGCGTTAAACGCTATTATTATTGAATCCTTGTCACTATAGACACTTGATGCATGACAATCTCATCCGTACTTTTTTACTCTCTATCCTATACTCTCTGACCAGATTCGGGCGAGGGTGCCTTTCTATTGCCCGACTAAACAATAAAGTCCTTTCTAGATCTTTGCTCTATTTCCCTATTAATTCCTAATTTGATTATAGGTTATGTGGTGACGTGTTATGGCTTACGAGATTTCGTAATAATTACCATTAAAGCTTTTCCCGGGTTTCCGAAGCGTGATTCTATGGTTCCAATAGTAAAAAAGTTTAACTAGCACCTTGCCATAATCTATTATCAGAATTTTTTTATTCACAGAAGGAAAATAATAATCCAAATGTAAAATACATTTTCTTTGCAAAAGTTAAATCTAAATATTTTACACCTTTCTGTAGCCTCTGTTAAACACGCTTTTCCGTTTTCTCGTATTTTTATTGACATTAAATTCTTAAACATATTTTGCAAGTTATTCTAAAACTAAATTAATTGTTGAATTTGACTAGAGAAGACTTATTACTTATAACTAAAAAGATACGCAGTTCATTAAAATTTCCGCAAACACCGAGAATCGAACGCACGCACCGCACGCTTTTAAGTCGAACAATATCATAAATACTTGTCGGCATTCATCCGATACTTCCGAATTTAGGAAAAAAGGTTCTTGAAACGCAATTTGTTAAATATGATTTCTAAACGTACTTAGATGATTTTAAATTAAATCAATATTTAAGAAAAATTCTTTTCAAATTTTAAAGGCACCAAATGTTTTAAATTTTTCAGAAAAAATGAGAATTTCGAGTCTCGGCAATTTTAAAAATTTTTTCTTTTTTGAATTTAAGTATAATTAAGCATAATAACATTACATTTTTTTGCACTTACAGCCATATTACCCGTTTTACCTTTCGAGGGTTTTACAAGGTCCCCTCAAGAAAATAATGAATTGATAGAAGTGTGTTTTGGCATGGACACAGTACTGCTAGTTTACCCGTCAGGGTTTGAATTTAATGTATAAATAAAGACTCCGATGATTATAGTTTATTAAAAATTCCATTTTTATCTTGATATTGACAAATTTAGGGAAATACTTTTCGTATTTGAGTAGTGCCTGTCTAAATTCTAAGTTAAGACTTCTCTAAACTTTTCTGTAATTGTTTAGAAAACGAACAGAGGTAACCCTACCAACACCAGACAAGAACGTGCATCACATTTTCTAGTCAAGTTACCCTTTATAACACCCGACCAGTTCCCTGTTTAAAGTAGAGAATATAGGACTTCCGTTTCCGGTATGAAAGTGTAAAGTAGTGGGAATTGTGGATGCTGAGTTTTTCTGATATTGTGGTGAAATTTGAGGTGAGTGGATTGTGGAAGT
>NC_046657.1:157673863-157676468 GCF_010883055.1 Belonocnema kinseyi
AATTGTATATATAGAAAGGATAAGATTGTAAAAAATATATAGATGTAAACGGAAAGATTGTAAGGAATGGAAGTCATGTAAACCCTTAGGGGACACATTATGTATAAAGAAGGAGTAGAGAATATCAGGGCATTTTCTGCACGGGATATTGATCTGTGCACTAGGAGAAATCATTTTTCTTCTAAAAACTGACTTCGCTTTTTGTCCTGTCAGAATCCATGGGATTAAATGTATAAATATTGTACACATGTTTCAAAGTAAGAACGGCGAACATAAATAATAGTTTTTGATACATACATACGTTTCATGTATGAAATTAAAATAAAAATTTGTACATTTGAAAAATGTATAGTGAAAAAAATTGTTTATTTAAATTCGGAAAATAAATCAAATGGAACAAATTTGGTCGGTGGGTTTATATATCGATATTAGCATGGAAACTTTAATCTGATTTCATAATATTTATTTTACAGAAATTTTACGTTGTTTAAGAGTTTCTTTGTGAACAGGGTTAAACATAATTTTTATTTTATACACTTGCAATCGTTTTTGTTTTTCCGCAATACATGTTTCCCTGATTTAAAAATTTTTGAATTGCTATTTGATATCATGTTTATAACCTAAGTTCGATTTTGCCGAAGTTTATTTGAAACAAACAAATTGCCTTTAATAAAAATAAATTTTATATAAGCAATATATTAAAATGTATTACACAGGGCCAAAAAATGTTTTTGGGAGTCTACTGGGATTCTAATAGGTATACTCTATGTTTTGGGGACGCTGAACACGAATCCATTCGCAGAATTGAGCTAGCACGTCAGCATTTTCCAGTAAAATTAAAAAAAAAAAGTTTAAAAACCTGGAATTTCTGTATAAATTTTGTCCCCAAACCTAAAAACCCCAAATAAACAAACCTTAAACCCACAAACTAACAAGCCGCAAACCCACAAAGTAACAAGCCCCAAGCCCACAAACCCCAAACCTTGAAACAACGTCAAATTATACCAAGTTCTCAATTGATATTATTAGATTTGAGGTATTTGGGTTTGTGGAATTAGTTTTGGTGGGTTTGAGGCTTGTGGATTTGGGTTCAAGAGTTTGAGGTTTGTGAGTGTATTGGAAAATAAAATTTGGAGACTTGAACGAAGTTAATGTCAAGGTATTTGAAGTTATGAAGTCTGACTAAATCTTCCACTTTGGTCAAATTCTTATGATACTATTCAAGTCCCCTCTTCTCTCACGAGGGAGTTTGTGGGTTTGTACGTTTGTAAATATGGAGCTTGTGTGTTTTGGGTTTGTGGGTTTGGTCGTTGTTAGTTTGGGGTTTATGGGTTTTCAGTGTGTGGGTTTGTAGCTTGTGGGTTTGAGGTTTGTAGGTTTGTGGATGTGGTTAATGTGTAATTAGAGTTAGTGGGTTTGATGCTTGCGGGTTTGGAGCTTGTTGGTTTGGGGTTTTTGGGTTTGTTGAAATTGAGCTTGTGGTTTTGTTGATATGGAGCTTGTAGGTTTGGGGCTATATGGTTTGGAGTTTAGGATGTTGGTTTGAGGCTTTTTAATTTGGGGTTTGTAGGTTCAGGGATAAAATTTATGTAGAAATTACAAGTTTTTAACCATTTTTGGAATTTTACTGCTAATCCTGACGTGCTGGCTCAATTCTGAAAATGGAATCGTGTTCAGTGACCCCAAAAACATAAAATACGTAATAGAATGCCAGTAGACTCTCAAAACCATTTTGTAGTCCTGTGTTGTTAGTACAAATTTTAAATCACTTTTCACTATGTTTTGGAACTTTTTAACTTTACCTATAACGTGCCTACGGTGGGCTGCAAACAAGAAATTTAAAAAATCCATAACAGATACTTCTGAAAAGTTTCCAAAAAATGGAACTTATAAGAAGAAAAATGATTTCAGGCGATGTTTCGGTACATTTCGGCAATGGTCATTTTCGATTAAAGAAACCCGTGTAGAAATTATGCCTGGCTTCGGGCCGGATTCCGGCAGGGTTGCCCTGCTTGTATCCGGAATCTGGTCAGGCTGCCCGGTCGGATTCTGAATGGTTTCGTCACGCTGCTCTGGTCGGAACCAGGCCGGGGGTACCCACTCGGCTCCCGGCCGGGTTACCCGATCAGATCCCGGATACAAATAGGGTAACCCGGTCGGAACCCGACCGGTTTTTGACTGGGTTCCTCAATCGCATATTACTGGAGCCTTTTTACCTCAACGAACATATTCTACCAACTGGGAGAGATAAGAACCTTTGTCAGCACTTATTTCCACCTGTAAAAAGATGTTGGAATTTCAATTTGAGATCTGCATTCATAATAATAAATATATTGACTACAAACATTGATTCAATTTAAGTACTAAAATTTAGGTTATGATACTTAAGTTTCTGTAAGAAATTGCATTGTAAGAAATTAAAGTTAAATTGCATAACAAATTTACCTTAAGCGTAATTTAGTTTGCATAGGTTTTTTTTACAAGTGATAAAATAAATTTCAGAGGTTTCATGTGACATCCTAACCTATGAAACCGGTTTAGAAAATTGATTTAACATTAACGTTGAAGAATATTAATAATGCTTACTTATTAACAAAATAATTCA
>NC_046657.1:157676568-157679778 GCF_010883055.1 Belonocnema kinseyi
TATGTGTGGGTGTGTGTGTGTTACGTGCGCCGAAGAAAGGGGGCTTACTCTGAAAATTGAGATTTTTCCGGGCGAGCAGTTGAAGTCGACCTGATAGACGCGACTTTTAGGAGAGAGGAAAGACTCACTAAAACTTCCCACTCCACTTACCACTGAATTCTTACAGAAAAAGATAGGATGTATATATATTCAGGCGGCACTCACTATTTACGTTTCTGTCTCCCCGAAATCAGTCCAAGACCATTTTTGTTGGAACTTGTGAATTTAAAATAATTCAAAAGAAATAGATGCATATTTTTATTTTATTTCAAACGAGTAAAGATAACATTTTTTAGAGCTGTTTTAAAGTTTCAACATTTAAAAAGAACACACTTTTTCTACAACGCTGAATATCTCAGAATCTATGCATTATAGAAAAAGCTTAGAAAGAAAATCATTTTTTCTACATGCAGAACAAGGATTTGTGAAAAAAAATAATGTTGGAAAATTTTTTAAATATTTAACATTTTATTTTTCCAATGAATATTCTATAACCATTATACATAAAAGAATATAGTTACAAATATTAATTAAAAGAAATTAAGGAAAATAGTAAAAAATGACAAAAAAATCTTTCCCCGAATTATGTTTTCTTCACAAATTCTTATTCTACATGTAGAAAAAATAAACATTGTTTTTCTTTAGAGTTTTATTTTTCTATAATGCATAAATTCCGAGATATTAGTCGTTGAAAAAAAATTTGCTTTTAATTTCATGACTTTAAAACGGCTCTAAAAAAATGTATCTTTGGCTTATTTTAACGAAAATACAAATACCCTTTAATTTTATATTGATTTTTTTTAATAACAAGTTTCTTCAAAAATTACAAATGTTTTTTTGGGAACAAAATAAAAATGGAAAAAACATTGACTGTTTTTTTACCATAATGACAAAGCCAATTGCATTTAAAAGACAATGACTCAAACGTTTAAACCATGTTGTATTTTTTCTAATACATGATTTTTTGACAGAGATATAAGACTTTTTATTTCGACCAATTTCGCTCCAGACAGACGATACTCTCATTGACCGGGAGTGTATATGAATTTTGATACAATGGCATCATATTTTCAAAAATGGAACACTGAAGAATTGCGATGACAATTGGCAGGTGTTTTCGATGAGGACATTATACAAAAACTAAAAGGTAATGTTTTAGCTATGAATACTATAATTTTTTAGATTTTTAAATATAATTTCTTCAGACCTCAGACTTTTCTTGTAACCTCAAAAGTCAATTTCTTAATTTACTAAATAAATAGTCAAATAAAAATATTTGTCGGTTCAATCGTTCCACAGTACTTTGAAGAATTCCAAAGATCCGGAAGAGGATTCTAAGAAAAGTAAATAAAAGAGTTGTTAGGCTGTAAAAACTGTTCAGCTACATATTCTATGCATAAAAAGGGAAGAAAAAGAAATATTTTTCATCTGAATGGATAATCACTACATTTAGATAACCGACCAGAATGCATGCAGACCAGAATATATGCGAAATATAACCTCTTAAAATTAATTGATTTTGTCAATTGAAATTTTACTATTCAATCCGTAGTTCCACAGCCGGACTTCACTTTTTGGATAACTGAATAAATTAGTAATTTTTATTTCACTCATTGAATCAAAACATTTCTACTAATTATCAGTAGCTCAGTTCTAGCTATGACAATTAGGAGAATTTAACTGATCATCAGTTATACTTTACTAATTCACATTTAGAGATTACGATCATAGAGTTCCGACAAACCTAGCCACCCTAAAATGATTAGTATATGATAATATTATTTGTGAGTATGATGTGCATTGGATATATTTTAAATATTTTGTGATATATAAAAAAGGAACAAAACTTATATTGCCGGTTTTAATACATGCTTTCATACTTAGGTACATAAGTAAATAGGTACTTGGCAAAGGTTTTTGATCTCACACTATTTATATGTGCAATTTGAAAGCTTCATCAAACTAAATTTACTTTTCGGAAATTTAAAAACAGAGCTGAACAGCAGTTTGTACTTGTTAAGCTGATAATCATTCAAATTCGACTTTGAGAATGTATATTATCTGCCTAGCATAAAATTGAACATCGAAATCCCTGATGAAGAAAGTGAAAATCTGAAAATATTTAGATTTTAAGAAGCAGACAGTTTTCCAAGTTCGAAATTTACTCATGCAAAAGTAAAGAATTCAAAAATCGGAGGAACTGAAAATGCGATAATTTAAAAATTTCAGTAGAAGCGTATCTTGTTGGATTTACAATTTTCATAGCCTTTTACATCACTTAGTTTCAGATATCCATTTTAATTTTTCATTCGGCACAATAATATCAAAAACATATAAATAAGCTTCTTCCATCTACTTCATTTCTATATGTATTTATTAGTGTGTATTCTATGTTATCTTAAATTGGTGTCGAAATGTATAGGTTACGTTCTTCTTCATGCCTTTCGTCCCAGAAATGTGTCATATTGATACAAGCGTTAGTTTCATGAATTCCGACACAGAAAAAATATCTTTAGTTTCTTAACTTATCTCAGATTTTTTCATGAGCAATGCACAGGTACAGTTTTCAAGGTCATCAGTAATTGACGCAGAAATGTCTACGCAGTAAATTCCGCTTTTACGAACGAAGGAAACAATTCAAAATCAAGTTTTCAGTTGCTCTGCTGTCCTTATTTTTTATTTGTGAGTATAAATTATATTCTTTCAAAATTATGTTTTCTTATTTATGCTCAAGAATTAGGCGAGTTTTCAAATCATTTCTTTTAGTCCCTTTAATTGAAGTAGATAAATTTTTAGAGAATAAAGATTGCTTCCCGAGTAGAAATAGCCCGGTTTGACCCGACCAGAAGACGGTTTCTAGCCAGAATCTGACCGGGTCGAACCGGGATACTGTTTTGTTAATTGCCCGGCCGGGATCTGACTGAGTTCCCACCCGGACCCAGTCGGGCCAAAAAAGGGTGCATAATAGAAGTATCATAACCTTAAAAACATCTAAAGAAATATCCACAAACGACTGTCGTAAGTGGGTCGTTTGTTCTGCAGTTCCCAGACTTGCTGTGACTGCGAAACCGTTGACCAACTTCTTTTTTATTTTCAAACATTTAGTTTCCCAGTGAAATTATACTTATTTTTTTTGTGATACGATTTTTGTTTATTTTTAATGTATCTATG
>NC_046657.1:157679878-157701075 GCF_010883055.1 Belonocnema kinseyi
ATATATGTCTGTATAATGTTGCACATGCTCTCGCCCCGCTTCCCTGAGAAACTGCGTGAGCCAACAGTTCTAGAAAGGCCTAGAATTAGGGGGACTAAAAGCAACAGTTTGGTGTATATAAAACTTTTTATTTCGACCAATTTTGCTCAGGGTCGGCAATAGTCGTTGACAGGGGGTGTGCAGATCCGAAACATATTTAAATGTATATAAGCTATTTTCATGTATTTATCATTTGTGAATTAATGACTTTGACAGACTTTTTAAAAGCTTACCTGTAAATAGCTTTTATTTACGAATAACTTAATGTGAATGAATCTATCTCATATTGTACTTCGAAACGTTTTAAGTGTTTATCATAAAGTGAGGATAACTTATATGGATCGATTTCGATCAATTAATTAAATCGATTTTGACAAATCAAAGTATCGTATTCAATAATTTATTTTACATATTCAAGTCAATTTGTTTTCCAAGACAATCGTAGAAAATGCCAAAAACTTGACGTTTGCAGAATTTGACTTCTACGAGCATTCTACAATCCACTTAGACAGTGCTTGACAGGACTGGTCCGTGGTGGATTTAGTTTGAGAATAGATAACATTATTTGGGTGGCGCTCTACTTAAACAATATTCATAGCGGGATTTAAACAAAATTCTTTTATTAAGGAAACTCATCTTTAATATTATTTTCTGTTTATTTTATGAGGTATAATAACTAACGAATATTTTCTCTCGATGAAAATGTTTTTCTTTTGTCAGAATTGTTATGATCCATTGGCGTTTGTTTACTATTTGCATTGGGTAATATTATGAAATAACTGATTCACCTGTAAAAACTAAAAGAAAAAAACGATTCAATTAGTATTATTATTATTCTGGGTTGAGACCGTTACGGCCCCTGACATTTGGGTGATCCTGTTGCGTCCCCTTATAAGCTGATATTTATGAGTCACTTATGCATTAACTGCCTGTGAGTGTTACACGCTTTCCTGCAATCGCAGGGCAGTGACAGAGAATATGATTGGAAGTCTTATCCTTTCCGCACAGACGACAGAGGGGACTTTCTTCAAGCTCTATCTTATGTCTGTGATACTGGTGGTTTTCATATCCTATAAACATTTCTGTTAGGATTTTGACTTCATTCCACCCGAACTAAAGTATTTCTTTCGCTCGATGAGGGTTTAGCTTTGACCCCAAGAGTGTTTTAGCCTGTCTGCAGCCAGAGACCGAATCTCATTTATTCTGATATTCCTCGGTCAGCCAACTGTTAATATCTTCAGTGACCAACCTACTGAAAGTGCCTACAACTGGCTCAGGTACAGCAAAATGTTCCTTTGCTGCTAACTTTGCTAGCCTGTCTGATATCTCATTGCCCCTGATGCCACTGTGTCCAGGGATCCAGAGCAGAGTTACTTGATTTTCTGTCTGTAGCTTATTCAGTGCCTCAAAGCACTCCCATACTAGCAGCGACGTGGTCGCTGTTACAATGTGAGCCATGATAGCAGCCCTGCTATCTGAGAAGATGCGAATGTTTCTTTTATCCCCATACTCCATTGCCTTATAGGCGCACTGGAGCAAGGCCATAATCTCAGATTGTAGAACTGTTGGGTAGGAACCCATCGAAATTGTGAGCCCATTCCGTTCCTTGTACGTGGATAGGCTAACTCCGTACTTCTTGTCAAACGGGTAGCGACATCTGGAGATTTTGTCCCTAAACATGCTCAGTGTTGGCCTCCTCGCGATGTCGATTGGTATCCGCATAATTGTCGAGATACTGCTATCGTTTAATATATATAATCTCTAGGCCGCCTTCGCAGACACGGCCTTTATGGTTGGATGGAGGGGCTCTAAACCTATTAGTGCCCCCAGGGTCATCGTGGCGGTCGATTTCGAGGCATCAGTGATAATCAGTCCCCTGATTCTTTCCAGTCGGTACTTCACAATAGAAAGTTCGACCCTGCTCCACCAGACGACTGCCGCATAGGTTAGCCTGGGTCGCAGGATCGCTGTGTAGATCCACATAAGTGTTTTCGGTTTTAAGCCCCAGCTTTTCCCTATGGTTCTTCTACAATGCCAAAGAGTCGCTACGAGCTTCTTGCACTTGTTTTTCAGGTGCTCGTTCCAGGACAGCTTCTAATACAGAATAAATCATAGATATTTGGCTTGCCCTTTGATTGACAATTTTTGTCCTGCCAATTTCAATGTCCTCGTGTTTCCCCACTTGTACCTACTTGTGAACACAACTGCATCAGTCTTATTCGGATTGACTGATAGTCTAGTCGTCTTACACCATGAATCAACTATTCTTAGTGCTTGCTGCATTACTCCCAAGAGCGCATCCAGATGCTGACCGCGTACGATAACCAGTATATCTTCCGCATAGCTTATAACATAGTGGCACTGACTCGTGAGTAGATGAAGCAATTCATCAACTGCCAGGCACCACAGCAAGGGTGATAAAACACCTCAGTGCAGACATCCCGAGTCAACGGTTCCATGAAGGTACCAATAGCGAGGCCTTTCTGCTTCAGTTGTCCTTCAATTAGGTTAACATTCCGAGTCAACGATGTCCATGAAGGTACCAATCGCGAGGCCTTTCTGCTTCAGTCGTCCTTCAATTAGGTTAACTGCAGTGCTTAGGGCCTTCTCGGTCGACTGACTAGCCATATAGGTGTAGTGTTGCTTGTGAAGATGACCACTTGACAGGACTTTATCGCGGATGTATCTGTCCACGAGTCTTTCCACTGTTTTTAGTAAGAAAGATGTAAGGCTAATGGGTCCGAAATCGTTGGGTAAAGTTTAACCGAACCTGCCTGCTTTCGGAATAAAGACTACTCTTGCACCCCTCCATCCCGCCAGAACATAAACCAACGTCAGACTTGATCAAGCATGTCTCACACTCGGCCCAATGATGATCTCACCAGCCCCCTGTAAGAGGACTGGCTATATGCCATCCGGACCTGGAGACTTGTAAGGACTGAAGGACTTCAGGGCTAACCTGACACTCGCTGGGGTAACAATATTGTTAGCTAGCCGCCGTTTCGTGCCCAGTTGGGCCGCAGGCGACTTTGATTGCCTCAGAGGTTTCGTCCCATCTTCTTTTAACTTTTTGAAGCCCGGAAAATTGGCCATGATCAGGTGAGACAAGGTATCCCCGTCAGCCTCTGAGTATCCTCCGCCGGGCAATTTTAGAGTGCCGAGAATAGCGTCCGGATTTCGAGAAAGCAGCTTGTTTAGTCTGGCCGCCTCTGCTCCTTTCTCGATTTCAATGCAAAAGATGGTCCAGCTTGTATGCTTTGCCTTGCGTATTGCACTCCTATACTCATCCCTCATCGATTTATATAAAGTAAATGTAAATGAATTAAGTTCCTTCATTTTGCCAGAACTGGCCCGTGTGAACCTCTCTCTGCTTTGCGTGCGAAGCTTTTCGAGGTTCACATTCCATCAGTGTGTATCCCCAGCCTTTCCGACATTTGAAGGTCGACAATTACTTTCGTAAGTGAATTTGATGGCTTTTGTGAAAATCTCGGCGCCATCTCGAGGGTATCCACGTTTCTAATTGACCTGGGCACCCCTGAATGTGCACTTATTAATTCTGTGGAAAACTGATGCCAGTCTGTTCTTCTTGGATTTCTGACCCATTTAGGGCCGATGAGCAGCGGATTCCAACATGAACTCTATCTGTGAGTGATCTGAGAGAGTAGATTCATCTGAGACTCTCCACTTTTGGATGTTATCTGTAAAACTATCGGTACAGAGAGTGATGTCAATGACTTCCTCCCTGACCGAATGACGAAAGGTCGGCGTGTTAGCAACGCACCCCAGCAGAAGAGGAAGAGCCCATACCTTGGAGTATCCCACCAGTGTACGCACCTCAACTAGTGGATTGGTATCGCTGTCATATGGAAAGTAAGCCGATCCCATGACTAGCCTTCCTATTCCTTTAAGATACGTGACTATCACCATCAGATCTCTGGAACTTAGCTCCCCCAAACCCCTAATGGTGTCTCGAACTAAACAGGGTTCCAGGATAAGTGAGATAGCTGTGTGCCTACACGTATGCCCCTCGTAAAAACTGCAGAGGCGCCTTTGCTATGATGCAAGTTAATCTGGGCAATGGTTAGCCCAGGAGCAGTCATTTAGGTCTGATCCCGATTTTCTTGTCCACCGACAGGCTCCTCCTGCCTCTGGCTGGCAACTTTTAAGTTGACCAGTTCAAAAAGGTAGAAGGGCCTGTTGTTCAGGGCCGCAAGGGCCCTCATCTGTGACTCAGGAATTTGCATAACTAGGAGATATTTGAATTCTCCAGCTGTGTCCTATTCCTGAGGCCTATTGTGCCTGACGATCCGCCAGGACGCTATCTCAAGTGACGGTTTGAATCCCTCCATCTGACGGAAAACTACGTGCGGGTCTATCAGTTTACCTGGGAACCACGCCGTAGCCTTAACCATTCTCTGGAGCAACTTAACTCCACCCACCTTAAGAGATGCACCTTTCCAAGGCCTTGACTCAGCCAAAGCCTTGTGTAGCCAAGCTTTAGCCACTGTGCCAGCTGCCACAAATACAGAGACCCCTCCGCTGCAGAAATGGGTCTTGAATTTTGGCAATTGATCTGGGGACACTCTTTCGAGCGTCCTCCAGGTAGCCTCCTTGAATAGCTCTAACTGCTCTGTAGTGAGCAGCGGGTCCGGGAAACTCGTATCCGTCACCACCACAGTCAGGGTAGCTATGTATGAGAAAATTTTGAAAAAGAATGTAGCGACGGAGAATTAATATCCAAGTTATGTTTTTTCAAAGTTTTTTGGCGTGCGAAGCGAAAAGATCGACAATGGAATAAAAAAATAAAAATAAAATAAAAGTCAACATAAAGATATCTCTTTGCGTTTATTTTTATTTTTTTTTCAAAATAAAAGTAGAAGGCCGTGGCCAGGTTTGTCGAACCTTGCCTCGATGAGCTTAGATAAAATATAATCTGTCTATCTTGATATTTCGAAACTAAATGAAAACATAGTTTTGACATTGTGTCTCCGCAGCTGTATTATTTCTTGGTGTTTTTTCTCACATATAGTGGCGTGCAAAAGTTTTGGGCCACCTCTTTTTTTATGAGTGAATAAATTCTTTTAATTCTAATTATAACGGAGCTAAAAAAATGTCTTTTCAAAAGGTTGATTGCTTTCAAAATTCTGTTTAAAATAAGCCCAGGGTGAAGCCAATTTGTCTAATTTTGAAATAGATATTGCAAAAATAGTGTAAATTTCAATGTTTTCTTAAATTTTCAATAACTTCCGAAATAGTCAACATTGTTCAATGTTCTTGGGCTCATTTTGAAGCTTTTTTCGCCGCATCACAGCAGCTTACGAGATTAAATTGTAAAAAATCTCTTTTCGAATTGCAATAACTTGAAGTTGTAATAAAAAAGTTGGATAAATTTGAAAACATCTTGCCTGTAGGCAAATCAGAATAAAAGTTAAATAAATATATATTTTGGGGAAATTACATAAAAACTTCATGATCATATGTTTCATATATTTTACAAAAATATTTTTGTTACTAAAAATAATATTTCAATTTTTCCAACTTTTTTGTTACAACTTCAAGTTCTTGCAATTCGAAAAGAAATTTTTTACGATTCATACTCGTAAGCTGCTGTGATACGGTGAAAAAAAAGCTTCAAAATGAGCTCAAGAACATTGTTTCCAAAGAATGAACAAACAGATATTGCCTGATTGAGAATATTTTTTATTACTTTAAAATGTTGGAAAAATAGACTGCACAACCAATAAAATTCTGTTTTTAGATTTCCAACCATTTTGCTATTTTCTAAGTATTCGTAGCCGATTTATATTTGGAAAATGTATTACACATAAGCTCCTACGACGTATCTCCATATTTCATAATACAAATAATTAAGTTGCCATTCATATGATGAATAAATAATATTAATATGATTGGTTTACATAATTTATTATATATAAAAATATATGATAAAATTAATCGTATGATTTGATTTTTTTATATAGGCATATTATTAATATTAGAAAATGCGTGCGTACAAAGGGTGTATACAATTCAATACATTTTTCAAACTGAGATTGTCTGAGCTCTAAAAACGTTATATATTACAAATTTTTCAAGTACAATAAAAACTAAAAAGCCTTACCAACAAATTTTAAAATTAATTTTAAAAAATTTTTAAATAAATAAAGAACATTTTTGTGTTTTTTCTGTTCTCAATGAGAAGCTTGGGTTTCTTCATTTCATAAACTTAAGATTAAGAAATAGGATAGATATTTTTTTATTCATGAGGTGAACAGAAGGGTCAAGGAGCTTTTTTACATGCTTATTTTCCTTAATCAAAAAAATTATATTTATTAACATCTGGGCTATGAGCTAAGCAAAAATTTACCTTTCTTTAAAGAGAAATTAAAACAACTCAAAAAATCTTTAAACTCCACATAAGGTGAAACTTATTGAAAAAGGAATAACTTCCCTGATCGAAACTGCAGTAGCAAAGTTGTTTTTTTTTTAAATTATATTAAGACAATTTTAAAGATTAACCGTTTAAAATTCAGAAAGCGATCATATATCCTAGCATACATTATTACTTTTCGTAAAAACAATACCGCGAGGCGGGGTTCGAGCGCCATCTCCATGCGCGTACTGGAATACTCAAGGCTATTTTCATACATTAAACTTTGAAGCCCACTTTCTAATCTACATAATCTTGCAGAAATAAGCCCAAGCTTTCTTTTAAGGCCAAGAAAAACCTGTCTTATTTCGAAAAAAATTCAAATTTATTTTTGACTTTTATTTTTTAAGGTTAAATATTTATTTTCAGGAAGTAGGAAAAGTAAAAATACATATAGTCTGTTCCCTGAGAGAAGACCCTACAGACGCCAATGTGGGTTATCATTTCTTAATGGAGGCAGTCCTTATCCTTTTTTTCACATGTAGTTTTTTAATTTCTCTTTTCATTGTTCCCTTGGTCTTAACGGGGGAGGGGGAGGGGGAGGGAGGTAAAGGTTCGCACTTTCAAAAAATCGATTTTTGTTTCTTTGTCTTTTCTTATTGTTAAACATTTCAAGAATATAATCTCAAAATTTTAAGTCAATCTGAGCAAAACCCTCGAAGTTATTGTCTAGTTAGTCTCCTGTCCTTTAGCACTACAGCACTGACAGCTGCGGCCTTCTAAAACCTTAAACGCGTTTTTTTTAAAACTACTTTTTCGAAGTCCGTGTTCACTGCCATTTTAAAACTATTTGATGATACTTTAACTAAATTTAAATGGTTTTTGAATTACAATAAGTTCCGACCGACATACAGTGAACACCGTGAATTGTTTTTTTTTCAAGACGTTCTCGGACAATCTCTGTCACCGGCTTGTTTTTAAATATTTTCAAATGAAAAAATTACAGAATTTTGTCAAAAGTATACTTAATAACGTACAAAAAGTTTAAATACATTTTCTCAATCCATACTCTTAAGAAAAAATTCGCAAAAAGAGTGTTTTTTTACGCTGAAACCTTTACCCCCCCCCCTTAATTTAATATTCATTACTTTCCTTGGATTTATTTTTCAAATAGTTTGAATGATTTTTACGACATGTTTGCTATACAAGAAAAGGACATAAACGAGCGTTGGTCTCGAGTTATAGGGGTCTAGGTAGCCACTTGAGTTTTTCACCCACTCCTTCTTTTTGTAACTAAATAGTTAACAAATAATATTTCTGCAATCCCCTACTTCAAAGTAATATATTTAGAATGTTAGAATTATTCTGATTACAAAGGTATGTAATTTGTCCATAAAGTTTAAAAATTGGAAAATTAAACAATATCAAATTGAATTTTGAGCTGAAGTTTCTTCAATTGAACTTCTTCAAATTATAAACTTTCCTATACAAGTAATATACCATAGGAATCGGAAAAATTCAGACGATACTGATTATTATATTTTCAAATCGATAATTTCAATATAATTTTTTTATTAATTTCCTTAATTTTACCTGCCTATGGAAAAAAGACCCCAGCTGAAGTCAGTTAACCCAAACCGAGGTCGGCAAGCAAACAGAAAAGTAGTAGAAAATATAAAGCCTTCTCTCAGGGAACAGAGTATAGTTTGAAGGAAATGTAATGCAAGTTATTGAAAAACTACCTAAATAGCAACAGAATCAAAATGTAACCACCTTGAGTAAAAATGCTTCGACATGAGCTCGACTTGAGTATGTCTTGAGTTCATCTCCAAGACATGAATGTCTGGCTGCGTCTTAAAACTGAGTCGAGACATAGGCCTTCGTCTTACGTTTATGGGCACGGCAGGTAAAACGGCGTTTACTTGTCTCAAGTCGAGCCTTGTCTTGGCCAAGGCGACGTTTACTTGTCTCAAGACGTGCCTTGTCTTGGCTGAGATGTTCGAACCTTTTTCGGCTCATAAATGAGATCAAAAATTGTGGAATGAAAAATTCATAATTATTAAATTAGTTATTTTTTATTTAAAGAAATTGAGAATCTCTGGGTTTGACCGAGTATAATCCTTAAAAATTTTCTTCAAAAAATAAAAATTGTAACATTCTAGCAGGATCTTCTAAGCCATTAGGACAGGTACACACTTAAAGTTATAAATCGCTCGTGTTGGAGTCATAAAAATTCGACTCAAGGGATAAACTTATGTCTTCAAGAGACAGAAATTTGTCTCCAAGATATAAATTAAAGTCTGGCTCCGTCTCAAAACTGAGACATGCTCAATTGAGCATTTTAAAATAAATATCACCGCTTTTATGTTTTTTTGCTAAAATCAGAAAAGTAGAAAATATTTCAATCAAAACTTCACGTAGGACTTTATAAATGCTTTATTAGAAATTAATCTCTCAAGTTTACAGGCTAAAATAAAATGAAATAAATTTGTAAAATTTTGAAATTGAAAATATTGACGGATGTCAATCAGAAACAGGAAGACAAAACATTGAAGGAAAATATTTTGATTCTCCTTGCAAATAGAAATGCACGATAGAAAAAGGACAAGGAAAAGAGAAAAAGCGTTAGTATTTATATTGAACGTTAGGGTGGACCTTATTTTTCACTTTCTTACATAAATAAATTAGGACCAAATAGATTTGACTGCGTAAATAATTCTTGTCTTTTTATTTTGAAGTGATGACTTGGTACTAAGTAATCATTCGTATACTTTTCCATTATATTGATTTGATAAACATTTCGAGCAACCGAATTTATAATTTTTTACCAATCTTTAATACGACTGACTTTTATCCGATAGAAGCAAAAAACATCTCTGCCAATAAATATGTAAATTTAACATTCTGAAGATGCGTGAAGATGACGTTTTACAAAAAAAAAAAAACATTTCTTTGCATTGGCAATCTAATTAACTAAACTATTGCGATAGCTTGAACAATAATTTCGAGGGCGTATCTGAAGTTTAACACCAATGGTTTCTTAACTTGAACAAATGAAAAATATCCGTGTCATATGTCAGAAGTTGTATCAATATAAAAAAACAGTTCTTTATTTGAGTTATGTGATTGTCAGTATCGATACATATCTTTTTTCCTAAACATAGTACCTTCACATTGATTTAGTACTATTGATACTTGAGGAGATTTTACAAAGATAATCGAAATTCTATAGAATTAAAAATAATTTATGGAAACTAATGGAAACTTATTCAATGGTATCAAAACTTTCCTTTGTCACACTTTACTAACCCAATTGGCTTATCAATTTCTTAAAATATTTCAATACTTTTATTGGAAAACCCTTGACTTAATCTTAATGATTTCGGAAGTTTCACAGTATTTCAAGACTTGGCCAATGTCATGATTTAGAATCTTTTAACTTTAGGAACTGATTTTGGCTTTATTTTCCTCTATTTTATATAAATCTTATTTCGGAGCCGTACCCATAAAAAAATTTGCAGTTAAGAAACTTTGGACGCCCTTATAAGTGATGGCCTTTTGAATATTCAGGCCATTTTCATTCCGTTCTAACGTTGATGTCCTACAGTATACTCCTGATCGTACCTAAGAAATGTTTAAATAATTTTGGAATGCTATTTGTTCATTTGCCATTGGCTTGTTTACATTTGAGACTTCACCTGGCGTGAAATTTTTAATTTTTCGAATCTTAGAATGCTTCATAATTATGTTCAAGTTATATGCTTTAAACCTTTCATTACCTAAGGCATGTACAGAAATATTAATGTTTCTGTATATCAAATTTAATAGGTGAATGATTCATTGCCAGCTTGTTTAATTCTCAATATTAGGGAAGCTTTAAATTAACTTACCATATTTTGGACCAAATTAACTTGGATCCACCGAATTAATTCAGAATATTAATAATATTGAATTAGAGGCTATTAACTCGATCAATCAGAAAAGAAACAAAACCCAGCTGATAACTAAGAGAACAACGTTGTGGCACGTGGTAGATATTGTGCGTCGATAAAAGAATTTCATCTGCTGGTGAAAAACCGGGAACTTTCGAATAAACCCGCATGAGACGCTAGAGCAAGGGTCACCTCCGAAAGCATCACCAGGATCTCGACTCTAGAATTCCGACTCGTATTAATTTCGGTAGACATTTTTTACCTGTGACTTTTGCTCTTTGTTCGTGATTGAAACAATGTTCTCTTCCGAAAACGAAATTGCAGAAAGCGTTTTTACTATAGTGTGGATACTTTAAAGCCTAATAGACGTTCCAAACGTAAGACTGAAAAGAAAGAAGACGAGAAATTCCAGGGTTGAGCCTTTGTTTTCTGGCATACTCGATGGTCGAACGGTCGTTCCGGATCCGTGACAAAAAGCCCAAACGACAAAGCGCCCGCCCAATAAGAGTCGCGCTCCGTGAAAAAGGCACGCGAATCAGAGAGCGAGTGAGGAGGGGCTTGCTCATACATACATCCATCGCGATGAAGCGAGTCACTCTCTGATTCGCGGGTCTTTTTCACGGAGCGCGACTCTTATTGGGCGGGCGCTTTGTCGTTTGGTCTTTTTGTCACGGATACGTCGATCCGAACTTGTCACGCCACTTTGCTATTCGAGTGTCGCGAGTGTTTATTTTTTCTTTCACGGATTGTATTGCGTGCTGGAGCCTTGTTCACGAAAGTTGGGTTAGGTTTTAGTCTCGGTTTTAAATCACCTTCTTTAGTACATTTTGAAAAGAATACCTTTTCTAGTGTGTATGGGGTTAACATAATAAAATTGTGCGATTGTGGGAAGTAGTCTGCTGTTGAAGGATAGTTTCGATTCGTTCGCGAGAAGCATTAATTTTTTAACTAAAAATTCATCCTTTTCAAATTTAACGCTTCAATCGACTAGCCGCTATCTATAACAGCGGTACTGGCGCGTTCTAGTGAATCTAGTAAAATCTAGTAGATCTAGATGCGACCTAGATTGCAAAATTAATACTGATTTTTATAATTAAATCATTCCTGACATAAAAGCACTATGAGCTACATTGAGAATATGAGCAAATTCCAGATTTCTGTCAGAAAAACGGAATATAGTTCGTATGTGTTTTTTTACAGAATGTTTCCAAATGTTATTGATAAAAAGAAAATGTCAATGGTAAATTTTTTGAAAACAGGAGTCAACCTCAAAATTAAATTCTCATTTCACTCCATAAATATTAGAATTACATATTTTTTAAATCATTAGGGCCTATTCCTGCATTGAATCACATTTTTATTCGAGGTGAAAAATTGTTTAATTTTAATAGCTTTTATGTGAGACGTTTTTTTCTCAAATGCTGGGGTTCGAATAAAAAAAAATACCTTATACAAAAGCTATTGGAATTAGCCAATGTTCTACTCCGAATAAAGGTTTAATTGAAAAGAGGACTGAGCCCTGATTATCTAGAAAATATGTAATTCTAGTATTTATGGAGTAAAATGAGAAAATCCAGTTTTGAGGTTGGATCTTGATTCCAACACCCTTACGTCGAAAAAAGATCTGGAAAACTTCAAACCTCGTTGTCGCGAAACGAAAAGTATTCACACTGAATGGCGGCCTGGCAAACATCTGATTCTTGCAATCCTGTTCCGGCAATTGTTGCCAACTTCGTGGGTAGCAGTTTTGAAATCGCATTGCATGATGAAAGATGAGTGCTGTTGGTAACACTGCATAATATTTGAGGTTAGGAAATATGTCATTTTAATGTAGATGAGTACTGGATACATGTCATACGAAAAGGAAAATTACTTTCATAGAAAACCTAACGACAAAAAGTCTTTATTCAGCAATAATTTTTTATATTAGCTTTGTCTTTCATTCAATAGTTTACCAATAATTAATGTATAGTGCGCCAGATCAATCGATATTCCGTGATGAATTAAATGAAAAGATCTGCACTATGAGACAGCACTGACAACACAGGCAACTATTTATTCTATTTCCTTTGATTTGAGCACTGCAATAAATATAATTTGTTATCTTTTCTTAATTAGTTTTTAAATGACGCCTTCTTTTTCGAAGTCCAAATAGAAGTACTTTCTATAGCCAAGCTGTATTTTAGACGGAATTTTTATTTTAATGTGATGTGAATTTCTGGCTAGCGACATTAGTGGGTCCACATGCTCTAGAATAATTCCAGTCTGCCAGGAATTATTTCTACACGGGAAATTGGAATTAGTCGAAATAACAGCTATAAACTCAGCGTGCAATCTTTCAGGACGTACAGTAATCCCGTAGTGGTTGTCAAGGCTGACTAAATTAAATGTCCTCCCCTATATTTAAAGCTTGTTTTTAAATTATTTGATTTGAAATTGGGAATCAAGAAATTTCCCTGTTTAAGGATAAGTTTGATTCTTCTATCACTTTGGTAAGGTTTCATAATGGTGAATCTAGTCGACAAGTCTTTTTTTCATGTTATAATTTAGTAAAGCGTTTGTGCCGGGAAACCAAGTTTATTTAATAAGTTTGAATTTAGAATTTCGAGATTGCATCTTCCTTAATTTAATGACTTCGAGTTATGATTAAATAATAATCTGATTTTGAAGTAATTCCTTTCTTTTTTCTTTTGCGATTACTTTTCGTGTATAATGTAAAACGTTCCCTGTAAGAATAAGCCTTGCACTAAAAGATATTAAAAATGTTAAATCCCTGAGAATGCCGTTTCTTGTCTTCGTCTTTTAATGATCATTAGGCGGCGAAAATAATAAGATTCCAATCCCTTTCAAAGCCGATCGTTTTCCAGGTATATTTTTACGCAAATTTATTGCAAATAATATTCTTATTAGCTTCTAAAAATTCAATTAGAATTAAAGCATATTCTTAAATATTTGAGAACGATAGATTGAAAAAATAATTAAATAATTCTAAAAACATAATTAATCATTTTTAGAATTTGTTTCTAAAGTCCACGTATCTGAATATAAATTCAACACATTTTTACTTTATTTACCTATAGTTAAAATTTATTGCATATTTAGGTAAAATAATGTGGGCCCTAAATTAAATTATATTTAAACAGCTCCTAATTTTTAACTTTTCAAGTAGAAATTTGGAGTTTTAAACCAATATATGAATTTTCAGTTAAATTTTCAGGTAAAAAGTTATTTTTCCACCAAAATAAAAACAGATTTATTTTTAAAACAAATTTAATTGAACTTTTTTAACCAAGTTGTTCTATTTTTTATTAAAAACATTTTCAAATTCAAATAAGAACGATTAACTTTCAAACAGGAAGATTAATTTTCTACCAAGAAAGACGATATAAAAAAACTATATATGAATTTTTAACAAGAAAGTTGAATTTTCAACACAAAAAAAATCATTTTTCAATAAACTAGTGATATTTTCAACCATAATAGAATTTCCAACTAAAATTATGAATCTTTATCTGGAACAGATGGATTTTAAATCAAAGGAAAAAATAATTTTTTGAGATAAGACTTCAATTTTTAACCCACACAGAAAAAACTGAAGTCTCAATTGGAACCCATTTTTGGTTCCAAAGGAGCTGCAGCAAAAATGAACCCCACTTGCTGAAAAGGAACCCAAAACGACAAATGACAGCGCCGGATTAACATTTTTCGGGGCCTGGGGCTAAACTTCGATGGGGCCCCCTTAAGGGCAGAGAAAATCTCAATTTTGCTGTAAACTTTATTAATTTTCTGGGGTCAAAGGCCCCTCGGCCCCCGTAGGCCTGGGGCACTAGCCCCATCGTGCTCCTTGGTAAATCCGGCGCTGATGAATGAGCTCTAAATGATACCACACTTGGGATTCGAAAAGATCTCAAATGTAAGTGAGCGTATTCCTAAAAAACCTATTTTTCGCTTTGCCCACTTGGACATTATTTTTAATTAATAACACAATATTTATCTTTAAGCACACATGTCATCGAACTCTGATAGACATATCTCAATGATCATAATTAACTTGTAATATTTATTAGTGCAATTAAAATAGATGTAATGAATGGATAAATATCATTTACGAGTGGATCTGTGTACAACCCAAACGGGCTCTTTCCTCCGGTCGGCCATCTTCGCTGCGCTTCGGCTCATTTCGGAAGTTGTATGTGTGTGGCTTCCGAGCAATGTATTTAACGCGATTTTTGAATTTAAAAAATTGTATTTTAGTACTTAATTGGGAGTTTTTACAACCTATGAAAATGAAATATAATTCAATTAATTTTCTGTACTTTTTATTATTTATTTTCTTAACGCAAAAGTCGCCATCATTGACCCACATGTTTTGTTTACATTTATTTATTCGCTGTAAAATATGTGTGGTCAAAATCACAAGGTACATTCATTGTTTTGTTCACTTTGCTCTTATTCGCAGACTCTAATAAACGTTTTCGCGTGCGGCAAGATTTTTTTGTGGAGTGAAACCGTTGGGGTTCGATTTTCGCATTATTGGGATGTACAGCAATTGGGTCAAAGGATAGCACACTGGATGTACGATCGTTATTGCATAATTTCTGAATTTCTTGAAAAAATTTGTCGGTTGCTTGAAGCACCGTAGGAATTGCATCCCCCGAAGCCTTCGTTGCTACGTTGGATGCCATTATCATCAAAGTTCTTATTTTTAAATGACTGGATACATTTCTTCTAATAATTAATAAATTTATATTTGTTTAAACCATTTTTATTTGCTCAAGAAATTATTTTGCGATAAGTAAAAAATAAAATAAAATAGAACACATACAATTAGTTACGATTTTAACATTACTTTGGTAAAAGTAATTATTTAAAAAATTATATTTGTTTAAACAATTAAAAAGTGGTTAATGTATTCTTTCTATACACTATACAGTCAGAAACATGAATCTATGTATTCTATTTTATTTAATTTCTTTAGTTATTGAAAAAGAACTACAATTTAAACAATTAAAAAGTGGTTAATGTATTCTTTCTATACACTATACAGTCAGAAACATGAATCTATGTATTCTATTTTATTTCATTTCTTTAGTTATTGAAAAAGAACTACTTGAGAAAATAAAGATTGTTTAAACGAATAGAAATTTATTAAAACTGAAAAGAAATGTATCAATTTCTAGAAATTTCGAAAATAGATACTAAATAATTGTTTAAATAAATATATAATGTTTCGAGAAAAATTTACTCCTCCAAACAATGACAAAAAATTGCATTTTAATAAGAAAAAACGATTTTTTTTACAATTTTTGGGAATATATTATTAATTATTAATAATTCAAAGGCAATATTTAAATTGTCTATTAGAAATTCTTTGTAAAAAAGAGGGCGAAAATTGCTAAAAAGTAAAAATGTAGTTTTTTATATTTTTGGGTCATATTTGTGGCGCCGCGGGGAGGATAAAGGCGGGTTGGAAATAAAAGTTATTTGTTTTTGGTTTATTGAAAAGTAATTTTATCGACTTAAACTTGAACCAATTCAGTTAAATATTCCACCACTGTAGTTAAAAACTCATCTCTTAAAATTTAAAATTACATATTTAATTGAAAAATTACCTATTCAATATTTGATAGAAAATGTATCTTTTTTGTTGAAAATTTAATAATTTTTTTGAAAATTGTTTTTTTTTTGTGGTAGAAAATTCATTCTTTTTAGTTGTAAATGACTTATAACTGGAAGTCTGACTAGCTCAGTTAAATATTCCATAATTTTAGTTACAAATTTATCTTTTTAGTTGAAAATGATTTTTTCTCAAGGTATGTTGTGTTTCATTTATCAACCCTGAATTTTTTACCAGAAGTGTTAAATAAATTTGTAAAAATTATCAACAATATAATTGTTTAAATAATTCATTTAAAAAAAAAATTTAATACCTGGATGTATTACCGAGAAGATTCCAGAACTATCTTCACTTTTTCTTTGGGACTTTTGGTTTACCTTACTTGAACTAAAAAGAATATATTAAGAATTGTTATTTAAACCCTAGCGGACCGAAGAATTCCGCTTGGAGCCCTTACAAAGTACCCGTAAAGATCCCATTGGATCCCCATTCGGTTCCTTTTTTAAAATCTCAAAGCAACAAAAAGATCAAGTTTTAAACTGTTGAAATTTGGATTCTACGTTCAAATTTGCATCAGAAACTCACGGAGTAATCGCAATACTTTTTCTTGCAGTGTTAAAAACTTCAAAAATTAAAATAACCCATCATATCACTAAATCTAATAATAAAATAAACCTAATATTTTACCTGTCATTTACATGGACCAAAGAATGATCAGAAGGTTACATGGGGTAAGAAGCAATAATAATTACAAAAAAATATTTTCCAAATAATTAGAGCGAGTTTAGTGTACCCTAATAGCACGGAACGTACCTGGAACGTTCCGCGGGCACTTTCGGAATGTTTCAATGAAACGTTCCCTCGAGGCGTCAAATGTCCGCGGGTTGGGAACGTTCCAATGGAAAGTTCCAGGAAGATTCCAGTGGGACCTGAGCGCAACCTTGCGGTTTTGAGACTGAATCAGCAGTTCCTAATTTGGCCGACAGGTGGCGCCACCCACATATTTTTTGCTCCCCTGTATTTTTTTTTTTTTTTCGTTATAGTATATAGTATTTTTCTCATTTCCAGTAAACATAATGTTATTGATTGACAATCAAATTCACATATTTTGTTGAAAATTCGTTTGTTTTCGGTAAAAAATTCACCTTTTCTTTCAAAATAAATTAATTTGTTAAAAATTCGTCTATTGCTCTCAAAATTTATCTCTTTTGGTAAGAATTTAGGCATGTTTCGTTCAAAATGTAACTGTTTAGTTCAAAATAAATATTCCCTTTTGATTAAATTTTAACTATCATGACGAATATTCTTATTTTTTGTTGCAATAATAAACATTACATTTTTCGTCAACAATCCATATTTTTTGGTTACAAATTAAACAGCTTAGGTGTAAGTTGAAATGCCTTGTTATAAGCTAGTTTATTTCCTTGCAGATCCATCATCTTAGTTGAAAAGTTATCTCTTTGTTTGAAAATGTAACTATTTTGTTAATAAATCTTTTTTAAATTAATTTGTTTAAACCGAAAAATCAAATATTCAATTTAGGTTAAAAATTGATAAGTTTTAATAGAAAGTTTAACTATATGGTCGAGAATTCATGTATTTTTTCGACAATTCATGTTTTTTGTTGTGGGAAATCCATATTGTTTGTTAAAAATTCATCTATTTCATGTTTGAAAATTAATGGTTTTGAATACTAAAATTGTCTGTCATAGGAAAATTTGTAGTTTTCAATTGTTTTAACGGTTATATTCAACTTGAGTTAAAAAGTATCTCTGGGAATAACTTTGTATCGTCATATGGTAATAAAAATAATTTTATGTATTTAAGAAAAGATTCCTCCTTTTTTCCTTCCCTTATTTTGATAATACGAGGTGTGTTCAAAAAATAAGGTGACTTTATGGTTTTCTCAAAAAATATTCATTTATTCCTCAATATTTATGTTGTCCCCTTCAAAGTAATCTCCCTTAGATATAATACACTTATGCCAACGCTTTTTCCAATCATCGAAGCACTTCTGATAATCATTTTATGGTATAGCCTTGAGTTCTTTCAGCGATGCAGTTTTTATCTCCTCAATCGTTGAAAATCGATGTCCTTTCATGGGTCTCTTCAGTTTTGGCAAAAGAAAAAAGTCACTGGGGGCCAGTTATAACCCGTTTGAGAAAATCAGGATCATTATTGACTTCATTCAACATCTCCTGAGCGATGGTCATGCGATGGATCTTTTTATCAAAATTAAGCAGTTTTGGAACAAATTTCGCTGACACACGTCTCAAGCCCAAAACTACCGAAAAGATAGAATGGCATGAGCCAACCGATATGCCAACATCTTCAGCAACTTCTCTGATTGTAATTCGGCGATTTTTCAACACCATTTCTTCCACTGCTTGAACGTTTTCATCTGTTGTTGACGTGCTAGGACGTTCAGGGCGAGGTTCGTCTTCGACATCCTCTCGGCCTTCTTGGAACAGCTTGTACTACTTATACACAATTTTCTTACTCCGAGTAGACTCACCGTATGCAACTGTCAACATTTCAAGAGTTTTAGAGCACTGGATTCCATTTTTCACACAAAATTTAATGCAAACTCTTTGCTCCATTTTTTTCGAAAGAAGAAAGTCGCCGAGCACATCAAACCCTTCTAACCTTTTACGCCTCTGCCAGAAAAACAACATGAGCTATATAGTCAGAACTGTGAACATATGATCGTGACGAGTGTACCAACACAACAACAAAAAATTTAACTTGAATCTACGTAGCCCGCGAAAATTGAAAAGTCACCTTATTTTTTGAACACACCTCGTAAACCGACCAATGGATATAGCATATTCATAGTTTCAAATAAATGTATTGCTACTGATTTAAAATGAAATGCGTCTCATTGCCTAGGTTCCTTACAAAATTTAGCACGAAGTGCAGACGCAGAAGGCTAAATGCCACATTGGATTCAGGGAATTAGACAAAAGGAAAGACAATGCTGCTGGGCATTCGGCCTGATGCCATTTTCGGCTAAATGCCTACCTACGAAACGATTACGCAAAGTCAGAAATTCACCCTTTCGTTCCATGCTTACTTTCCTCTCTCCAGGTGGCATAATTTCTATGACATATTTTTTTTACAGGTGCTTCATCATTTCCATTCTGCGTTAGTTTAGTGAAAACCGTCATCCGAAAACGTTATAATTGTGCAGTGTAGTGACTGAAAAGTGCCACACAAAAAAAAAACGAGTTTACACTACACAGCATACTTCTAGATACACTGTTTCGTGTGAGCATCAGTTAACATAAACTTATTTGTATGATTGCAACTTAAGCAAGGCGCATTTGTGTTAAGCAGCAATCAATAGTAGCATTTTAGAAAAATATTCAATTTATTCAATCAAATTTTCCTCAATTCAAATATGTCGAATACAATGTTCTAAAAACTTGTCCGGATATGTGTGCGTGTGTGTGTATGTGTCATACTTTTTTGTGATCACGATACTTGAAGACGGTTGCATATTTATTATTTTAAGAAACACCTGAAGTCGTTCTGGTGACTGAAGGAAATCATTTGAAAAAATCTTAAATTTTACTATTATGCCACAAGAATTGTTTAGAAAAATGGTTATTATCAACTTTTTAATTAGGTTTGTTATTCAATTGCATTCCAGCATTAATATGAAGCACTTTTAGCAAACAGAATTTTTTTAACGATCATAAGACTATTTGTTAATTTGTTTATAACAAATAAATGGAATAATGAACAAATTATTTGCATTGTGTGAGTCCCTAAACATTCATTTAAGATAATATAAAGTTCTACCTAATCAGTTATTAAAGCGCAAAAAATTGCTATGTACAAAATTTCAGTTTCTTTGAGTTAAAAATTTATTTAAAAAATAAATAGAGGAGAAGAAAGTTCAGTGCGCCTACCTCTTCGGAATTAAATGAACTTTATTGAAAAAAATCCAACCAAAATTGAAGGCTCTGGACTTTTTTGAACGAAAAAAGTGCATTTGCTCCCACTGTGCGGCGCACGCAGCTAATTTTTTCACTTTTAACTCACGCCTACTGATTCAATTTAAAGAAATTATCAATTTTATTACTACTTAATTACATTTTTAAGTCTTGTGAAACGAATTAAGGAAGTAAAACGTAAATATTTTAATAAAAAATACAGTCCTTCATTTCGTTTGTGCGATTTGCAAAAATCATAAATTTCCACCTTTAGGCGCCTCACTTACCCTACGAATTTTAAGCAATGCAAACTTTCGGTCAGAAAGTTTTGGATTAAGATCTGAAGGAGTTTTCTGAAAAGTTTTAGCACAATCCGATTAATAGTTTAAAAATTTAGAATATTTTTAATTGCAAGCAGCAACATTGACACTGCCATAAGTGACTTACATTTGCCGCTTGCAATTGAAAACATTTAAAATTTAAAAAACTTGTGATCCATAAATTACTATGAATAATTAAAAAATCATTCATTATAATTTAATAATTCTCAAAATTATTTATTTATTTACTTCTGACTCAAGTGTCTAAATAGCGGTTGACCGAGCGCTAACTACCTCCTGAATAGACTGAATAGCCGTAGATTTAAAAAAAGCATTACAGTGCTAAGCAGTCCCAGAGTAGATCGTCTGATTTGCTCCTGATATGAATCTTGATGTTCTATTCTGGAGCTGACCAGCGCCGGAAGATTTTTTCACTAGGGAGTATTAAAAATTCATTTGAATGATTCCTGTAAAGATATTTATATTTTCGTCATTTTTAAAATGAATTTCTTACAATTAAAATATTTTCTTTTATTATCTAGAAAATATGGAAGAGGCCATTCAGTTATGTACCCTAATCGTGGACATAGGAAGAGAGGACATGAGGAACCATGGCAATGTCCAATCATTCTCGGATTCTGACTTAAATTTGTCAGAAGAGGAGAATGAAGAAGGCCAGGACGTTGATGTCGATGATCAAAAAGAACCCTCCTCGAAAACACTTCTTAAGGAGAGAAAAACATATTTCGGGATAAAAAAACGTCCGGAAATAACAAGATTAACAGAATTATCAACTAAATATAACATTTTCAGCGCAATTCCTGCGATAAAACGGCAGAAGAATGGCCAAGAAAGCCATCAGGAGGAGATGGCAGACGATAAAATTGACCACTTGATCCACACAAACAAGGGGGAATTTAAGAGTAAGTTTTATTAAATTATTTCATCATTAGAAAAACAAAAATAAAGAAAATATATTAT
>NC_046657.1:157701175-157705282 GCF_010883055.1 Belonocnema kinseyi
TACTAATATACTGCTTTTTAGTTGAATTCAAAAATGTTGTCTGTTTTGGCGTATGTCATTCCATTTACGAGATACGTTATATTTACTCCAATTTTCAACATCCAAAAGAAAAAGTTAGATATCTGACTTAATTGAAACCCGTAGATTCTGAATTTCTAAGCTTCTCGTAGTTAATTCCAAAATTTTACAAATTTAAAATTTTTATTTTTAATCCCTTTTAGCTGGTCTGCTTGGTAGCCTAGTCGTATTGGTATAGACTCACTGATTTTCACTAACGCTATAGTACACACTACTAACAAACCTTTTCAAAGACCTCACAGACTAGATTTATTGGGTGAAAATAGCCTTTTAAAAATTTAAATGGACACTTGAAGGGGAACCCAGGTATTGAAAACTAGCGGTACAGGTAGTGCTGAAGAAACAGCACTGAGTACGCACTGACCAGTGCGTTTTCTTTGCTTTTTCAGTGCGTTTTCATCGGCAGGGCTAAGTACGTTTTCAACTTTATAAAGTAAGTATAGCGAACAGTATGCATTTTGATACTGCATATGTAGTATCATTTTATAATAAATTTTCACTTACAATCAATAAAATCGCATTACATTTCCAATTCTTAACTGATCTATGATTTTAAATCATGTTAATCTAAAGGTGGTGTAGACTTAAACCGATTTTGTATTAAAAATTATTAAATAAGTGAACCTTAACAATTAAGAAGAGAAATGAACAAATATTAATCGTGTTTGTGTTTGCTTTACCGTCATATTCTGTAAATCGTTAACTTACCACCAACCCGTCTTTGCAAGCGGTTGACTTGTGAATGGACCTTGATGCTGTTGATGCTGTTCTTTTCAAGTGCGCTCTGAACGAACCTATTTACCCGTGCAGAAATTTCCAAATGTTTGCCTTATTTCCGATTTGGGCCAGATCGGGCACACAATTTTGTGTTTGTTAAATTTGGCCCCGTCTAGACCCCGACTTAACAGCCAAGCTTGCCAGTAGATGGCGCTCCATTAATTTCGGGGACTAAAGTGGGTTGACTTCAAATCGCCCAAGTTTCATAGTAAAGTGTCAAGCCTCAAAAATATTTCCATAATTATTTGAACAAGTGACAAAATAAGTGGAAAAAAATTCCAAAAGTGAGTAAGTGAGTAAGTGAGTAAGTGAGTAAGAAAAGTATCAAAAGTCATATTTCATTTGTTGAATGTGAAAACGAATGAGATCAACAATGACGTCATAAACATATTTATTTACACGTATTTTTAGGTGATTTGATACTTTCCACAATTAGGTTCAATATAGAAATTGAAAGCAACTTCAATTTAGAAATTAAAACCAAAAATATATTGCAAAATACTTAAATGGTTTATCATACACAAATGCTGGCTGTTATGTTGCGTCGTTTGACTTTTCCGTTTGATCGAAAAAAGTGTCTGACATACTCCAATTTTTTCATATTGCGATCTGTTAGATAACCTGATATTTATATTCTCGAATTTCAGTTAAGGATGTGATATATTCGATTTTAATATTATTTTATTTGAAAATCCCTTTTAATTAAGAATAAGAAAAATAAATCAATATGTGCATGATCGGGGCCAGGTATGGTTATCTCTGGGCGCATCGCTTGGGCCCCGATTGGGCATCGCGTTTCATTTCGAGCCTGGCCTCATCTAGATAGCCTGATTTGGGCCAAATTCTGCCTGATCTGGCCCCGATCAGATTCAAATTGGAATTTCTGCACGGGTAGTTCTCTACAGGTATCTATTGAAGCTCAAGTTCTAAATGACACCAACTTTCATTTGAGCCGCAACATGAGTGGACCCCTAGTTTTTTCTGTGCAGTAGTCTTGTTTTCAACCCAAAAGATGAATTTTTACCAAAGAAGCCAAATTTTAATAAAAAATACATTAATTTTAAATGAAAAAAATTGTTAAACAAAAATTGAATAGTTAAATTGTCAGTTGAAAAATTCATTTTCAACTAAACCGACGAATTTTCAACTAAAATGATGAGTCTTTAACTAGAATCATTAAGTTTCGAACTGGAATAGTTAAATTTTCAGTGAAAAAATTCCCTTCTCAACGAAAAAAAAAACGAATTTTCAATAAAATAGTTCAATTATCATCCTAGGAGATGAATTTTTAATTTAAATTATGACTCTTTAATAATAAAAAAACTTTAATTTGTAACAAAAAAGTAATTCTGCACCAAGTAATTAAATCGTAAATTAAAAAGATAAATTTGCAACACAAAATGTATAGAATGTATATATATAATTAAAAATTTGTCATAAGGACAACCGCAGGATTTCGCCGGGAGCGGGTGCTAATCTGAAAAATTGCACTCGCTTCCAGCGAAATCGCGGTAAAATTTCAGCCACAACCACGTCTCACAATCGTGAGATAGGTGCTTACAGTCTGTAAAGCAATCAATACGACGATCCAGCAAAAGCCTCGTGCACCATAAGAACACGGAGTGACCCAAGGACAACCGCCTTCTGCATTTTTCCCGCAAGTCTTCTAGCATATTGTTGACACGCAGAGATGCTTTTTAGGCTATTAGCAAGTGAAAGCTTGACATCTCCAATAGCGCCGATGATAAGGACGATCTGTTTAACAGAATATTCCGGGTACAATCGTTGCAACTCCCTTATAAGGTCTCGATACCTCTCTTTCTTTTCATTCTCCTTGGCTATGATGTTTTTGTCAGCTGGTGCCGAAAATTCGATAACGAACATGGTTCACTTCTCGAAGTCAAGAAGAACCATGTCAGGCCTCGAGTGAGCAACAGAAATAATGGTCGAGAATATAAATTTCCAGTATATGCGGCACTTCCCATTGTCGACAATTGACTCAATTTCCCTAGGAGCATTTAGAAGAGCGATATTAAGGTGAATGCCGTAGGAGTGACAGAGATGGTAATAAAGCACTCTTAGTGCCGCATTGTGCCTTTGAATGTAGGTTGCTCCCGCGTGTGTTGGACAACTAGATAGTATGTGAGCTAAATGCTCGAAATGTGCATGGCACGCCCTGCAGCTATCATTGGGAATGTCTTGGCTCAAAATGTGGCGACGGTATGTTAAGGTGGAAATGACACCGTCTTGTCATGCAAAAAATGAAACCCTCTGTACCAGACTTCAATCCGGGCGATTTAAGGAAAGCAAACGTTAGCTCACAAGACATTGACTGATCCTTCACATTTCTGTGGAAGATACCGTGCATCCTCTTATCGAGGAGCTGTTCACGAAAGTTTTTCTCTTGTGCTTTATTAATCCGGGCTTTCAGGAGTGAGTACTCGAGATAGATTAGATTTGATGCATTTTGCCATCCCCTAATACTGAAGTCAAGTCCGACTTTTGTGAAGACATTCAAGACTCAATATTCCGCGACCCCCTTGACGGCGTGAGATGTATAGTCGCGGAACGGAAGACTTAAGATGCATGCTTTTGTTCATGTGCATAACCTTTCTTGTCCCGATATCAAGAGATCTGAGCTCGTTCTTCGTCCATGGAACTACTCCAAATGAATAGAGTAGTACCGGGACGGCAAGCATGTTCGTTGCAGATACTTTGTTCCTCGCCGAGAGTTCGGAAAACCAAATCTGTCGGATGAGACGTTTGTATCTGCTTCGGAGAGTATCCTTTATAGATGTCACATCCTGAATGCGGCTCTGTGGCACGCCGAGATATGTGTAAGTCTCTCCAGCGCAAAGATGTCGTATGGCGCTTCTATCAACGAGCTCAGGATCTTCAGGGATGCTATTAAGTTTTCCTCGCTACAAATATACCTTGGCGCATTTGTCTAACCCAAATTCCATTCCAATTTCCTTAGTATATCGTTCGACAATCCCCAGAGCTAGATGCAGTTGCTCTCTGTTTTTAGCATAGATCTTAAGATCGTCCATGTAAAATACATGAGTGACCTTGTACTTTCGATCTGCGGGTTTGCCGCACAAGTACGCGTCGGAATGGCGCAGTGCTAGAGATAGTGGCAATAATATAAGACAAACGAGGAGTGGGCTCATGGTGTCGCCCTGAAAGACACCTCTCTGAAACGTGACCTTGTTAGTTGTCACACGATTTTTTCCAGATGAGATAGTAAATCTG
>NC_046657.1:157705382-157718868 GCF_010883055.1 Belonocnema kinseyi
GGTCAGCTAAGTTGCCTATTTTCGGCAGGAGTATTGTGCGCCCTTCCACCAACAACTCTGGAATCGGCTCTTCCGACTTCAAATATGAGGTGAAAATACGGGACAAATGCTGATGGGTTGAAGGAAACTTCTTACACCAGAAGGTTTTGATACAATCTGGTCCCGGCGCGGAATAGTTCTTCTTCCTCTTAATACTTTTTTCACCTCCTCGGTAGTGATGGGTGGGCATTCTTTATCAGATGTTATGAGGGCAACACATAACTCTTTGAAGCTATTTATATTTCCTGAGTCTTCGTCCAGTCTATGCTGAACTTCGTAGACTTCTCTCCAAAATACTTCGACCTCCTCTGGTTTGGGTGGGTGTTCGACAGTAACTGGAGGGTTCTGGAAGAGTCGAGATGGATCAGAGAGAAACTGTTGATTTTCTCTGATCCACCTCTCTCTCCGCTCTAGACTTCTCTTAGCGTCAGATAGTATCCGTATTCTCTCAACAACATGCTGCCTGATGGTCAGCAGCTTTGACTTGTTAAGTCTGTGATAATGGGTCCTGAGTTCGCGCGCGAACTTTCGAACCTTGGCGGTAAAATTCCTGCCAGATGTGATGTAGTCAATCACACATTGAATGCGGGGCGCGTACTGTCTTGCCCAGCCTATCTTTATGGCAAGTTGATGCATTCGTCTTTTGGTCTTATGATCAGCCGTTGGTTTTGTTTTACGGTTCGCATCGGCCAAAGCTCTCGCTGCATTATACACACAATAATTGATAGCCCAGAGGTCGGATTCACCGGAAAAATGTCCACGAAGCTCGTCATCCATTTCAGCCAGATCTTTAGGCTTGAGAGAAACCTTGGTGTTGATGTTTCTCCGGGTCGTAAAGCATCGCTCTTCCTCTATTGGATGCCTGCCCACGGTTGGTCTTAGTTTAGCCTCTCTTTCTCTGTTGCTGGCTTGTTCTAGCAGTGGTAGAGTAGGCGTTCCGCTTACAAAGCCCTTTTTTCGGAGTAGTTTAGCATGGTTTCGCAGACGTTGCCTGTCAAAATTTCAGCCATTTATGTTTACGCATTTACAAGTTACAGCACTGAGAAGCGACTAACCTCCAAGTTTTTTTTTAATATCGAAAAATCTGAGTTTCGTGTTTTAATCAAACATTACTATCTTCGCAAGAAAACGATATCCGAGACCAAGGCCAAGCTGGATAAGTATTACCCGGACTCTGCACCGTCGATTGGAACGATTCATAAGTGGTTTGCCGAGTTTCGTTGTGGCCGTACGAGCACAGTTGATGCTGAACGATCTGGGCGCCCGAAAGCGGTCACTACACCAGAAAATGTCGAAAAAATCCATGATATGATATTGAATGATCTTAAAGTGAAATTGAGAGAGGTAGCTAATGCTGTAGGCATATCATTGGAACGTGTGGGCAATTTCGTGCATTCAGTTTTGGGCATGAAGAAGCTCTGCGCGCGATGGGTGCCGCGTTTGCTCACAGTGGACCAAAAACGAATTCGTGTGACAATTTCCTAGCAGAATTTGGCATTATTTTCGCGTAAGCCGACCGAGTTTTTGCGCCGATTCCACCGGGCCAAAGTGCTCCGAAGCGTCCAAAAACGCAACAATGGGTCCGAAAGGTTATGGCTTCCGTATTTTGGGATGCACATGGCATAATATTCGTGGACTATCTTGAAAAAGCTAAAACCATAACCGGAGCATACTATTCATCATTATTGGACCGATTGAAAATCGAAATCGCCGAAAAACGACCGCATTTGAAGAAGAAAAAACCGCTTTATCATCACGACAATGCGCCTGTTCATTCATACTTAGTTGCACAAGCAAAATTGCATGAAATCTGCTTCGAATTGGTTCCTCAGCCACCGTATTCACCAGACCTGCCCCCCAGCGTCTATTACTTGTTCCCTCACCTGAAGAGATGGCTCACCGGTAAGCGTTTTTACTTAAATGAGGAGCTCATAGCTGAAACTGAGGCGTATTTTGGAGACCTTGCGATCGAGTACTTTTCGGACGGTATCAAAAAATTAGAAAATCGTTGGACTCGCTGTATCGACCTAAAAGGAGAGTATGTTCAAAAATAAAAACGACTTTGGCCAAAAAAACGTCTCCGTGTTTCATTTTTCAGGGACTTATCAGACTGCCTAGTACGTTTGAATCAATAAAACGCGCTCCAGAAGAATGAAATTTGCAAAATCAAGTAGGATTGTATACAATAATACAACTCTTTGTCGTAAAATGTTCGCTTTGTTCAAATATTATCAATTAAAAAATATAAATTCATGACGAGAAATTTAAAACATTATTTCTCAACAGGACCTTCTATGTGGAAATTAATCCTGACAGCGTAAAAATAACCGATGCTATGTTTTTAAAAACTGTTTACCCCTTTATTATTCGAAAAACTTTTTAATGCAAGCCTTCTTACCGGGTTTAGCCAAGTCTGAAATACTGGAAGAGAATTTCATAGACTTAGGTTTATTTCCCAAATAATAAGAAGGCCTTTATTTTAAATGTTTGGAACCTTTTTTGTTACCTGCAATTAATTTAGATTTTTCACGATTTCTAGAAGCTGTGTAAACAAATTTAAGTTAGTTTATTTTCCTGATCTTTGAAGCTATTTTGAACTATGTATAATTAATTTGAGAAATTTTTGTCTCATTAACTTCAAATTTTGTATAAATGTAATAAATTAAATTGTTACTTAACAAAATCGGGATTCTTTATTAGTAATTTAAATGTTTAGTAATTGAACAACTCCCCTTTTTCATTATCCAACATAGGGCCTGAGATTTTTCACAAATTTTCCGGATCATTTTCTTCTATCAATTTTGATTTATATTGACCAAAGAAGGTTTGGTGACCAACTAATTTAATTATTTGCTAGCTTAACTTTTGTTTATCTCCAAAAGCAATTGCGATTAAAATATTGATTACAAACCTTAAATAAAATTTTATGTTCAAATTTACCCAGCCAAATTCAAGAGTTTCCAATTTATGATAAAAAACTGATGTGAAGCATTTTCGATTGCAGAAACAATTGACAACTGCGTAACTGCCCATTAAAATTTACAACTTCATTCTCATATCCTACGTAGATGGCAATTATTTTCTCATGGTGCTACGATTTGGTCTACTTTTTAAACCAAATTCAACACCCTAGGATTTAAAGAGAAAAAAACTAATAAGATTTTTCATAGTGTGTGCGAGAATTGATTGGAAAGTTTGAGATAGATAATTTCAGAATGAAAAAACTTAAGAACTGTTATTCCACACTCGAACGAAATGACCACCTTTTGTCTCTGAAAATAGGGGCGAAAGTAGCATAAATTTCCTATAAACCGGATTTGCGTGGCGTAAGTAAAATTAGCGGAACAAAAGTAAAATCAGCAGGACAAAAGTAAAATTAGCGGGGCGAAAGTAAAATCAGCGGGACAAAAGTAAAATTAGCAGGACGAAAGTAAAATTAGCGGTGCGAGAGTAAAATTTGTAGAGCGAAAATAAGATTAGCGGGGCGAAAGCGAAATTTGCGGGGCGAAAGTAAACATTAGTAGATCAAAATTCGAGACGTGAACAAAGATATAGAAAAATGCGTTGGACCCACTTTTCAGGGACAAAGGGTGGCTGCGGTTGATAGTGGGATAAAATACTATATGTAACACGGTGCAAAAGTAGATTTTTCCTTCCGGTGTAAACGCACCCTCGAGAAAAATCTTCTTGGTCGGGCAGTAAACCTACCCTCGGGAAAAATCTGCCCCTTTAGCCCCTTGTTGCATAATGTACTATAAAGATTCATGTAAGGTCTCAGTCAACCCAAAATTTTATTTCTCCCAAAATTCATTCTTCCCGAAAATTAAAACATAGAAGTATGAGTTCATGAGTTGGAAGTCTGCATCGTATAAAGTCAGGAAAGTCGGTAACGATGAAACGACATATATAAATATCCAGAAGATGTCGCCGTAAATATTTTTGGGACTGTACTTAAATTGCGTAACAGCTCAAAGGGGAGAGAGGGGTTGAGAAATTTTGTTACGATTTATTACGAAAGGGGGCAGGGTCCTTTATTCATGTGCATAATTTTTGAAAATTCGTAAATGAACAACAACTTAAAGTAGTTTTACAGAAATTTATTATGAAATTAACTTTACGCGCCAAACAAATCTGTTGAGTAAAAAACGAAATTAGACTACAACAATTTTAAAAACTTCAGGGAATTTCTATAACTTTCACTAACTGTCAAATAGAATAAATTTCTAATGTTTCAATTTTGATTCGAAATTGTTTGATTCCGTTTAGAAAAGATTCTAGTTTTAAAATATTACAAGCTTAAGATTCTGATATTTAATTATTGCGATTTTTTCTTGCCGAGTAATAAAGCTTCAAAGATTTTTTGCCAACTTATCATAGACATTCATAATTTTTTTATCTTTTTGTTGAATCTTTTTTTGTTATAAATACAACTGCGTGCGTCGAAATGAATGTGCTGTAGGTCAGAATTGATGAACTAGTTTACTTCAAAACTTCATATTTTGTTGTTCAACTCGACTGCTTTTCATTCGAAAAATTTAAATATTATTCACAGAAGCGTGGAAGCTTACTTTTCTAGGTGCGGACCGAACAATAGAATTATACACTGGAGTCACGTAAGAACAGTTCCAGATATAGAGGACAAGGTGGTCCAAGAGGGCGAGAAAGTGACGCTGCTGATCAGCGGAGCAGCTCCGCAACAACGCAAGAGTGTATAAATAAAAGAGGACAGTATCCTCGGCGGTTGATCCTGTCGTCTGCTTCAGTTATATTCAGTCAGTGGCGGAAATTTCGCAGGACAATCGCTTCTGTTCGTTTTCAGTCTATCAGTGTTTAGGTCATTTGTTTGCGTAACTAGGTGTAACTAGCCATTACGAAAATGTCGAAGGAATTCAAGAGGAAGCGTTTATCTTTCGAAGAGACATATAAGTTTTTAGACAAAGTGAAATTCGGTGCCTCAAAGCAGACTTGAAGTAATAAACAATTAAAAATTAAGAGCGCTTGACGTGAAAAATTTGTTTGGATAAAAAAATTGATTTTGTACTATTTATGACATTTTCCGTCTGCATGCAAAAAGGTATGAATGTGCCATAAAAACGCTAAACTTCTCCATTAATAATTAGGTATTTTCACTTCAATCAACAGCTAACTACACTTCGCAGATTGCTGACGGGAAAACAAGGGACCAAATGCATGGGATTCAGTTCATTTTTGCCCTATTTTGCTAACATTTTCTTAAAATCTAATTTTTTATATAGAAGTATATTTGAAAAATAGTTTTTATCTTTAAATTAATATTGAATGAAATAATAAAACGATAATAATTATTATTACTTACAAAGGAATTACATAAATAAAGTTTTGTTCCATGCATTTGATCCAATGTTTTCCCCTCAACTTTTAACTGAGTGAAGTTAGCTGATGGTTGAAGTGAAAATACCTAATTGACTGCCGATAGTTCGATATCTATCGGACTATCGATTTTACCAAAGGCGCGGTCTTAAAGCGGAATTTTTCGAATTGCTTATTTTAAATTAAAAAATGAAGCAAGTATTTGTTAATTAAATGAGTCTAGAAAATCATAAAATCCACAAAATAAATGGGTAATTAAATGAGTCTCTGAGTATTATTTATTTGAGAATAGAGCCTTGATAAATACCGAGTGACATATTTACAATAATATACCGAATTTTTGGAACAAGGAATTGGTAAGATATTGGTAAGAAAATCCAAATTCACTTCTCGTTCTTTAACATTTGTTGCCTAAAAATGTTTAAAAATTGACGATTTTATCTAAAATTACCGAAATTTCTTTTACATTACTTGAGTTTATCAATGAAATGTCCTAGAATTGCCGACTTTCAAAGTTTGGGGGTGCCCCCCCCCCCCTAAGGCACTGCGTACAGTCCCGGTAATAAGCGCTGAATTAAGAAAAATGAAGAATTTGTATTCCTATAAATACGCGATTTCTCCTCCGTCTAAAAATCCCCCAGCGGGAACAGAAAAAGTGAATATTCTATTCCTCTAAATCGACATAGTAAAATTTAACGAAAGCATTTATTTAACCTATTTTTCATTATTAAATCTTTTTATAACTTATAAATTCGAAAAAATTCAAATTTATATTTATTTATATTTTAGTAATTTATTTAAAGTCTTAAAAATTAATTTAAGAAATCTATTTAAATGTGTAAATTAAAATAATTTTAACTCTAGAGAGGCTGACTTTAATTGATTGAAATTAAATTTTCAAAACTTATATTCCACATGAAGGAATTAAAACAATTCATTACACATATTTTGTGAACTTATCACAAGGATTTAAATAATATCAAAAATTGAACACTTTTGGGGAATACAAGATAGCTTCTGACATATCTTATTTTATAATGACATTTTGTACAAATGGAAAAATCTCGCATTCGAAATAATAGAATAATCTTTACTTTTACGCTGAAATCCGAAAATAATAATTTTTCTTTATTTAACGCTTATTACCGGCGTAAGGGCAGGCGTGGTGGCAGAAATATTTTCTTACGGTTTGTTACAGGGGGGACGGAAGGCCTTGGAGAGGGCCTATAATCCGTTACGTAATTTAAGTACGGCCCCTTTCTTGAATGACATTAACTCAGATATTTAAAAAATGTGAAGTTCTAAATGTTATAGCTTCTGTAGTCTTTTTTTTCAAGCGGAATATATTTCTTCAAATAGATCTTGACAAAGAACTCAAGGTTACGCAAGTTCATGTTATGTTAGGGAATTATCGATGAAATTGGATATTTTACAACAGAAGCAGTTGGGCACTATAGAAAATTTACAAATTCGAAGTATACAAGGTTATCTTAAAAAAATCAAGCCGAAATTCACTAATCCTCAACAGAAGCAGATCTTTTAGGAAACTTAGAAATTCCTTTAATTTAAGGTTATAGCAGAAATTTCTCGTCGGAGTTAAATATTTTATAACAGAAAAATATAAATCTCTTTAAAAACTTATAAATTCGAAAAATGATATATTTTTAGTAATTACATGTAAATTATTTTTTGACTATACTGGTCTGATATAAATATTTTTTAATATTGATTGTTTCCTAAAGTTGTGAAAAAATGACTCAAAAGCTCTGCTGGGATCCGATAACAGGCCGGATTTGGGTGTTTATCGCATCAGAAAGGCTTAAATTTTTCATAAAATTTACAAACCCTGGCGGACCGAAGGAACCGAATGGAGCCTCAAAAAGTACCCGTAAAGACCCCATTAGGTCCCCATTCGGTTCCTTTTTAAAAAACTGAAAAAGAAACAGCAAAATAAACATTTAAATTGTTGAAATTCGGATTCTACGTTAAAAGCTGCATTAGAAACTCATGGAGTAATCGCATTACTTTTTTTTTCAGCGTTAAAAACTATAAAATATAAAATACCTGTCATTTACATGGGCCGAAGGCACCTTCAAGTGCACCTTCTGTTAGTAACAGTTAATAAGCGTTCCGTCGCTCAGACAACAACGCTGCAATGCAAATGCAAATTTTAACGTAGAATCCGAATTTCAACAGTTTAAAAGTTGATATTGCTGTTTTTTCAGTTTATTAAAAAGGAATCGAATGGGGACCCAATGGGGTCTTTACGGGTAGTTTGTGGAGGCTCCATTAGGTTCCTTCAGTCCGCCAGGGGAGACCTTAACAAAATTCAAACACAAAAGAAAATAAATTTAGAATCTGACGATAATATCAGGTTACTATTTCCCTGCAACAAAAATTGGTGTTGGTAATGTGAATGTTACTGCATATCATTTCTTTGCACTTGGGATACGAAACTTCATTGGATGTCAAGTGTCTTGAACATTGGTACGGCACTCAGGGTAAATGACTCCTGCTACCAAAAGTTTCATAACCCTTAGCGTATTTTAAAAATATTTTATTTATTAAAAAGTTCATTGTTAACTGTTAGAGAAATTGTATGACATGCGAAATACATAATTGTGCAAAGTTTAAATTAGGAAAACTTACTAATCGTTTTTTTTTTCTTCGCGTTAACCTCGTTGTTTGTTGTTGTAGTGGCAAACAAAAGCAACTGTTGCACATGCGTAGTGATTCACTCGACTCTCGCGCGCCTCTCTCGCATTTTCTCTGAAGCTCTACCGCCCCGTCCCGCATTCCCCTTTAAGTATCAAAAAATTGCCTGCGTACCGTACCCAATTGTCTTTAAATTTGTGCGGCAAAAACAATAGAAGGTAGTTTCGTACTCCAACTCCAAATGAAATGGAACCCCATCTTGAAATGAGATGTAAATAAATTTATCTTAGATTTTTAAAATGTTTCCTTATTTGAAACTCAACAAATAGGAGTTTGGAAGATTTTTAATGCAAAAATTTCCAAATTTAAGTTAAAATATACTGACACTCTTGGATTTCAGAGTTCGATGGGTTTACATAATTCAGTTTCAGATAACCATTCTAATTTTTTGTATTCGATTTGATAATATCAAAAATGTAATAAAAGTTATTCCAATAATTTTGATTACTTATATGTATTTGATAATGTATACTTTATCTTATCTGAAACTGATGTAGAAATTTACTATTGCACTATTTTTGTGCTCATTGTCAAAGAAATGTGTGCAATATTTATACAAGGTTTAGTGTCATGAATTCTGACAGAAAAAAAAAATCTTGTGTTTGTCAACTAATCTCATATTTATTCAGAAGTAATTTACAGTTATTAATGCAATCGAAAATTTAAACGTAGATTTTTTATAATTCTTTATTGGTGGATTTTCTCCTTTATGTAGGAATCTTTCTGGGTATATAAGTGTTTCTAAAAAAAAGCAAGAAGTCAGTTGTAACGAAAACAAAATTCGCTGTCTACTAAGTAATTTTCGCTTTTACAAACGAAGGGAACAATTCAACATGAAGTTCTCAGTTGCTGTTCTTTCCACATTTGCTATTTGTGAGTATAAATCATATACGTTTGAGATCATTGTTCATAAGTATGTTTTTTATTCACGTTGATGAACAAAGTGAACGTGTTGAAGTAATTTTCTGAAACCTAATTAATTGAAGTTGAGTAAATTTGTAGAAAATCAATTTCTGTAGAATAAATACTAAGGAGCTGCATTTGGATACTATTCAAATTTTCTTGACTTCAAAAGTTTTTATTTACCGTCTTCGTCGTCAAAAAGTAATAAATATTATTGCCAGCAATCATACCAAATAAGTATTTTATCGCTCATTTCCTCATTTTGCAATTAACAGGGTTTCTAAGCAATACTTTGGTATCCTCGAAGAGATCAAAATATGTGGCCGATGATGCAGAGATTCCGCTAGCTTATGCTGATTTTTATGGTACTTTTCTGAAAAAGTACGGAGCAGATTGCCACGTAACAGATATTCATAGTGACAGCGATCCAAAAATGGTAGCTTTTCACGAGCTCACCTCCGAAATTACTGGCGCAATGGCTCAAGGACTCGCTTCGTATGATGATAAAATATTTAGCGCAAATTGCGCAAAAATTAATACTGGAAAACTTAACATGCTAGCATCAAATTTGGTCAAAAAAGTCTGCAATCCAAAAGCAAACCAATCAGAAATTATAGATTACCTTTTCCAGAGTATTTGTCACGTGCAATACTGTAAGTACACTGCAATGTCTATCTCTACCAATAAAATCAAAAGTTTGTAGATTATATTTTCGAAGTTTACATTTTATTTGTTGAAGTGTATTTGAAACAACAATTTTGTTCTTTTCTAGATTCAGGAGCGTGATGAGGCTGACAAAAACGCGGAAGAAAGACTGTTTCCAATAAGAGTTTAGTAGTACTTCCTAATTTTTGGTCTTAGTCCTTTAAAATTCAACTTCCAAAATGTAACTTGAATTATTAAAATTTTTTCAAGTTTGTAGAGGAAATGTAAATAGTTTCAGAATAATAAAGGTTTAGAATCTTATCTCTATTTTTCATTTCAAAAACCACATAATAATCGATATAGCAGTTTTCGGTTCCTTTAATTTTTCTTAGATTAAAATTATTTTCGAGAATTTGGTTGAATTTGGAATAAGAGAAACCAAGTATATAATTTTTTTAGTAGACAAAAATATGTTTATCGCCTTAAAGAGTTTATTTCTGAGACGCTAAATTAAATTTTAAATCATTTTATTTTGGTAAATTAATTGAAAATTAATAGAATGCATAAAGCGTAATTTAAATGTTGACTTTCAAAATTATTATTATTCTTTCCTACTTTAGTGATGAAGTTTTTTCATTACTGTTTTTTAGGTTAAATCACGGAAAAATTTGTGGTAAAATAAAATGTTTAATAACGATATAGTTTGCTTGCATTAAATCTTAAAATTTTCTTTTGACCTTTATTCCTCGACGAGACGCGTGATGAGAATTTATCCGTTAAAACTGAAGGAGCATCCACAGAAGAAAGTTCACATTCATTAAACATCAGTCGTCGATTGTTTGATTTGTTTTCGAACAATTTCTTTTTGTTAGTGCCTATGTGATAAAAAAAAACCCAAAACTATGATATACTTTTGTTTGTACTTATTATTTAAGTTTTTCTTGGGGGGTCCTTTTTAGTATTAGGGGCGATTTTGTAAAATAATTTTAGGGATTTTTTAGAGAGTTTTAAAATAGCTAAGGATTCTTGTATGTTCAAATTAAGACCGAGTACATTCTTTATTTTGCGGGCTAGTTTTTAGGTGATGAGAGTTTTTACTGAAAAATAAGCACACAAATGTAGGCATGAATCAAATGTTCAAATTCCATTGAAGGACTGGTCGCCAAGAGGACCTGTAGCTTCCACGAACAGAGGGTTGATAACACAGGGTACTTCTCATATGTAACGCTTGTTTTTGATAAATTAATTTGTGGTTTTTCAGAGAACCGTACAATCACCGGAAAATGAGATGTTACGCCTTTTCTGCTATTTAAATATTTTCAATAAGAAAGGTTTAAGTGCTCAAATAGGGGTTTTTTTCATAAAGTTATCATGGGCGTTACAGAAAGGCTTCAGGTTCATCTATCTTACGACACATGAAAAATAATCGAATTAGTTTTTGCCATAAAATCTTCCTTCCAATTCGTCTAAAATACTGCTGGACGTGTTTCTTCAATCTATCTTCTTCTGAAGCTTTTCTTGATTTTATAAATGTGTCTATTTCGGGCTCGCTTATTAAGACAATTATTGGTTCCATGGGAATGAAACCTTCCAGCAAATCTATTGGATTGCAGCATTTTCCAGGTCATCTGTGATAATATTATTTTCCAGGTTATCTGGACTAATACTATTTTCCAATTCATCGTCGGGAAGAGGCGCTTGGTCGTCTTCTCCAAATAATTTCCCTATTTTGCTCATCTTTATGAATTTGTCACTTGGCGCCTATGGGAATAAAAAAACTAAATATCGGATAAATAGTGAAAACTGTGAGGTTTCATTTAAGAAAAAAAATTACATGATTATTAAAGTTTTATATATTTTAAAAACAAATATCTTAATTAATTACACCATTAAGACTTTTCCCTTTCGGGGTAGTCGTGACTCACTCGGCGGGAAAAGGAGTAATGTGGAGAAGGGATAGAGAACTTTCAGATTGATCCAGAATTCTCGTGTTATTTATGTAAATAACACGTTCGTTCCGCAACACTGCTACGACCCAGGTTGCTGATCAATCTCTCTAGCAATCACCCCAAGTAAAGATCCTCACAAAGTCGTTATGTAAGGTTGCCCCCTTGGGTTCATTAGTGGCCAAGGTCTTTTGTTTCAGGCGTCATTCACTCTACTGACACTCTTTTTATTAACTATTTGCCGACATAATTTGCTGTCCTGGCATACTAGGCAGTCTGATAAGTACCTGAAAATTCTAAGAGATGGCATTAGTAGTCACTAATGTGAACCATTTTCGTCGAGCTTGATCCTTCAAATGACGCCTGTCAAAACTTCAGCTATTTATGTTTAAGCATTTACAAGTTACAGCACTGAGAAGCGACTAACCTCCGAGTTTTTTTTTAATATGGAAAAATCTGAGTTTCGAGTTTTGATCAAACACTACTATCTTCGCAAGAAAACGATATCCGAGACCAAGGTCAAGCTGGATAAGTATTACCCGGACTCTGCACCGTCGATTGGAACGATCCATAAGTGGTTTACCGAGTATCGTTGTGGACGTACGAGCACAGTTGATGCTGAACGATCTGGGCGCCCAAAAGAGGTGACTACCAATATCGTGCATTCAGTTTTGGGCATGAAGAAGCTCTGCGCGTGATGGGTGCCGCGTTTGCTCACAGTGGACCAAAAACGAATTCGTTTGACAACTTTCCTGCAGAATTTGGCATTATTTTCGCGTAAGCCGACCGAGTTTTTGCGCTGATTCATAACCATGGATGAAACCTGGATCCACTACTACACTCCTGAGTCAACGCAACAGGTACAACAGTGGGTTCCACCGGGCCAAAGTGCTCCGAAGCGTCCAAAAACGCAACAATGGGTCGGAAATGTTATGGCCTCCGTATTTTGGGATGCACATGGCATAATATTCGTGGACTATCTTGAAAAAGGTAAAACCATAACCAGAGCATACTATTAATCATTATTGGACCGATTGAAAACCCAAATCGCCGAAAAACGACCGCATTTGAAGAAGAAAAAACCGCTTTATCATCACGACAATGCGCCTGTTCATTCATGCTTAGTTGCACAAGCACAATTGCATGAAATCGGCTTCGAATTGGTTCCTCAGCCACCGCATTCACTAGACCTGGCCACAGCGACTATTACTTGTTCCTTAACCTGAAGAGATGGCTCACCGGTAACCGTTTTTACTTAAATGAGGAGCTCATAGCTGAAACTGAGGCGTATTTTGGAGACCTTCCAAACGAGTACTTTTCGGACGGTATCAAAAAGTTAGAAAATCGTTGGACTCGCTGTATCGACCTAAAAGGAGAATATCTTGAAAAATAAAACCGATTTTGGCCAAAAAAACGTCTCTGTGTTTCATTTTTCAGGCGTCTTTTATGTCCATGCATTTTTTCATGCAGACTCTCGTGTTTCCGTGACTTCTTATGTCTTTTCTAACTAGGGTCTCATTCACACATATTACCATTCTTTCCGCGGGCTACCTCTAGACACGCTGCTAATTACTTTACCTTCATACACTCGTTTCGTTAGTCGTTCATTTAGCATTCTCTCAAGATGCCGGAACCATCTTAACCGATTTCTTTCCCATGTGTCTCGCTACCGTATAGTGCAGTTGGTAAAAATATAGAATTATGTATTGCCATTTTAGCTTTATTTGATATATTTTTACTTCTGATAAGAGGACCTGCTCTACCAATAACCTTCTTACGAGGGTAGGTCAATAAGTCCTTAGAATGAAGTATAAAAACAATTTTTTTGGGGTAAATTTTTTTTTATTTTTCAACATAATCTCCTTGGAGCTCTATACACTTGGTCAATC
>NC_046657.1:157718968-157721028 GCF_010883055.1 Belonocnema kinseyi
CATATATCTAGTCGGGAGTGGTGCTGACTGAAAACAGATGATTTGGAGGGATTCGCGCGCCATATGTTGGTCATTCTAAGGACTTATTGAACTACCCTCGTACCTTCGTTTATGCGTCTATCGAATCCCTCATCTATCTTTACGTCCCTGGTAAATAAGCTACCAAGGTATACGACCTTATCAACTCGTTCAATTCTCTCATCATTTAATAAAATATTGCATAGTGTTTTCTCACTCTTTCCTTCGAACACCATATTTTTTGTTTTATTTGCGTTAATTTTGAGGCCCATGCTCTTCAATATCTCTTGTATATTTTACTTACTGTACTTAATAAGCTAATCCCTCTGTAATTATTGCAGTCGCTTTTATCTCCCTTGCTTTTGTATATTGGTACGATAATCGCTTTTTTCCGATCGTCCGTGACGTCTCCCATTTCGAAACATAAATTTATCAATTCGCACAGTCTGTGTGTTATGTACTCGCCGCCGTGTTTAAGCATTTCAGCGTTAATACCGTCTACCCCGGCAGCCTTACCGTTTTTCAGATTCTTAATTATATCCCTAACCTCAGTGACACAGACTTTCTCAATTGAGTTTTCTATCGCCTAGTGTTCAACATCGCAGTTGCACTGGAAACTCGTATGGGGCAAAACACTGAAGGCTATAGGTTTTTACATTGTACACCATGTGTATTGGCGCAGTTATGGAACCTTTTTTGAAAGCAATAAAACACATCCTCTTTGATAATATCAGAAATACCTTGAACCGCTTTCTCAATAGCTGTTTTGAGTTGCTCTAGGTTTTTGGGTCCATCGGCGTAGCAGATGTCTTTAATAAAATCGCAGGGATTGAGATCTGGTGAGTAATTTGGGAAATCCTAGTCTACCAACACGATGTCCGTATGCACTGGAATTTGATTCCAAAACATTGTAGATGCGATGCGAGGTTACTCCATCTTGCATGAAATAGTGATTCCTGATCAAACTCTTTTTCTTCGCATGAGGGAAACAGTTTTGCTCCAGGAGTTGCAAATAGCTTCGCAAATGACCAGGCTTTAGAGAAACTGCAAACAAATTCCCTTGCAAAAATCAGCTGTCCGTGCAGTCACATTTAGGATGTGAAGCGGTTTCGAAATGGCTACATGCGGATTTTAAGTTTCCCAAAAGTGAAAATTTTGTTTATTCACGTAGCCATTCGACCAAAAATGTGCTTCGTCACTAAAAACAATGAGATCTGGATCGATCTTTCTGTCATCGAACATTTGAGGTATTTGCTGGGAAGACTTCACCTGCTTGACTATCGCAGCTTGTGATTACATTTGATGTGTAGAGATTTTAAAAGGATGCAGTTTCAAAAAGTTCTTCAGGATTAATATCAATGTTTTTCGGTTTGAATCTATTGCATGCGCTACTTTTCATATCGAGGAATTAGAGTTTTTCCTCAAATATTTCTCCAACTTTAGTATTTTTTTCAGTTGGGTTTGTGTACGCTGGTCCTGACAAATCATGCCTGCGATATTTTCAGGTTCCAGATTTTACAAAAATTTCGGTCAATGAGCCCAATTAATGAGATTGCGTCAAGACTGGTATACTACTATACTATCACTAGTATACTTGGAAGAGATAACCTCAAAATGCTTACCATTTCAGAATAGTTTCACTTGCTACTCTATGTATCCTAAACTTGCTTCGAAAAACCCAAAATCCTTCAACATATATCTTGCCCATAATGGAAAAGCCTGCAATGAGGTAAACTTTTCCTTCAATTGTTAATTATTTGATTATGATGCGCATGAATTTTAATGTATCCAAGCTACAATAAAACCTCAATGCTTGAGGTGCGTACCCTTAAAAGTAGCCTCCCGCCCGAATCAAACAGAAATAAAATAGAGCCGCTTAGTTTTCATATCTTCCTATTTGTCATTCACAGAAAAAGTCATCGTATATTGCAATACATTAAAACAAGATGTGTTCTCACAAACTTTTGTTATCACTTGTTGCCTTTCTTCTTCTTCCCCTTGCCCTTTTTGTAACTAATGGTGGGCGATACTTGTTGACCGGA
>NC_046657.1:157721128-157724714 GCF_010883055.1 Belonocnema kinseyi
TCTTTTGAAATGTTATCAGTAAAATCTTAGCACGTTTTAGTTCAAGCGGGTCCTTCTTTATGGTTAATCCAAGAAAAAAATTAGCGCTTATAATCATCTCATTTTTTCAATAGCTTTTGGTAATAATAATGCATATTATTTTTCTATTGGCTCATACACGCTTTTCTTTACTCGTTGCAGAGTGTTAACATGAGTAACTATTCTGTTTTGAAAATTCACATTAAAAATACAATTTTTCATTAAAAGAAACATTGTGGAACTCTTGTGTCAGTATGTTACGAGTAATATATATCAGTACTGCGCCAGTAGATTACCAGTATCACGCCAACCGTTGGCGGAACTTCTGTTCCGGCATTTCACCAAAGGTGAAGGTCAGTACTGGGCCAGTTGTGAACCAGTATCGCGCCAACTATTGGCGGAATTCTTGCGTCGGTATTCTACCGGTAATGACAGTCAGTACTGAGCCAGTAGTAAACGAGTACTATGCCGCTGGTTGGCACAGTACTAATAGACAGTATTGGTATTTATTCTGAATTACAACTGGCGTGGTACTGCGCCGGCCGTGAACTCCGACTAGGATCCGACTTTTCCCCCTGGGATATTAGCTACGTAACTTAATAATTGAGGTGATACTTGACCAATTTCTAGGTCTGTCTACATTTCTATTCGCATATGAAATATATTTTTTGAGATTTTGTTGTGAAAATGTAATAATATCATAAAGTACGAGTGTATGTTGACAATAAGAGAGATCGGTACCGACAACAAGCTTTCTGTGAACATTTTGAATGATTTAGATTTTATCGACATTTTCATAATTACTTTGAAAGATCAGTTTTCATATGGAAGTGTCTACAAGTGCCTAAAAAAATCTAGCTATTTTGATCGACATTGCTGTAAGAATAGTCTCGTTTCCAGCTTCTGGTATTTGTACTGAAAAATGCAGCTATTTTTTAAAAAATGTTAGAATCTGCAGCTACGGCTTTTTTATTTTTAAGATTTTAAAATACGTCGAAAAAGAATCTAGTGATTTTTAATAAAATGTTTTTTAACCTTCTAAGATTTTTAAACATATGAGTAAAATTTAATTACATCCAACGATATTTTTAAAATTTCAGAAGTTTTGAAAAGATTCGAAAATAATTAAGGCGATAAAAAGTGACAAAATTTATCCAAATAATAGATAAAAAGCAGAATGAATTAAGAGTGCTCTCATCACTTTTAGTGAAATTGCTCAATATCTCCCCTTTTGTAAAATCTTGTAATTTTTTCCTTCAAATTCGCTCGATAAAAAAAGTGCTTGAAAATTGAAATGCATTATTTTTGTTGCCTCAAAAAAATTACTAATTTGTTTGTTTGAAAAAAATAATAAAGAGGAGGTGTTTCGGATTTCATTCATCTGCGAAACTCCGAATGTTCTCGAAGTTTTGTTAACATTGCTCTCCACTTCTTCAGAGCTAACCTGTTAATGAGGTTTCTGTTTATGTTAATTCTATATATACTCTCCACGATGCCTGTGATTGGCTAGAATACCCCACCGTGGAGACTGATCACACCTGATTGGTTTACATAAAAATTTACGTTTTTCTTTCCTTAATATTTGTAGAAGACCTAAACACGTAATTGAAATTCTCTTTATGCATCGTACCTTAAAATTAACACTCAAATGATTATAAAAATAGACTTTCTGGACAATCATTCTCAGAACGAATTTACGCGTATAATCTTTTAATCGCGAGAGGTTCAATTTATAATTGATACCTTTTTTTTCATGTTCAACAAAATCAATTTAATTAATGAGATCAATAAAGGGACTGTGTTTAGTCCTCCTGAAAATGGTTGCAATTGGAAAGGGGTTGAACTAGTCGTAACGAAAATTCGGGACAACTATTTAAGCAATATTTTTCTAAATCTTTATTTTAATGTATAACATCCATTAGGTGTAAGATGACAACATTATATGAGTGATGTGAAAGATGAAATGTAAAATAATTTTTTTTTTGTATTTTGCAAATAACACATTTTTAGTGCTCAAATGCTAAGTCAGATACGGCCCAACATTGGCCCATAGTCGGTAAAAATATTGCCGTAGCACGACTGCCATTATCGCGCCAATGACGGAATGATAATGACGGTCTGCACTTGGCAGCCAAGGTTTGGCTGCCATTGTCGGCCCAACACTGGGTACCAGTATTGGACCAAATCTCGCTGCCATCGTCGCGCTATTGCCGGATTGATAACTATGGCCTTGACTACGGGGTATCGAACCTACATCTATATATCTAAATCTATCGCCTAGCAGTCGGGAGTGCTAACCGCTGTGCTAAACCGACAAGTTGAAACTCTGTGAAAAAGCCATCCTCATACGCTGCAGTTCAGAAAAATTAAAGAACCAAATTTTAAGCTCTCTTTTTCTAATTATTTATTATTATGCGACGTTGTGTAATTGTAAAATAGACGAACTGTTAACAGGAATATCAATAAAATAATTTTTAAATAAATAATTTTAATTGATTACAATTTTTCTTCGCGTAATATTTCGTTTTTTTCGTTGTACCCTACTTTCCAAATTTTTGCAATAACAGCAAATATAATTTTTCATAAACATTTGAAATCTTTAGTGACAGAACTTAACAAATTTCATCGTGAACTTTGACAATTTTTCAATAATTTTTTTTTTATCTTTCGTGTAAGATTTGTTGATTAGGTACTGAAAGTGAGACTTGGCGAAACAAAGTGCCGATTCTGGGCCAAACATCGGTGGACGATCGGCAAATATAAATAGCCAATATAGGCTGCTAGCAGTGGCTCAACACTAGGCCGATTAAAATGCAGATATTGGCCCAATAAGTTTAGCCTACCTTTGCCTGCCAAAATTGGACTAACACTGGGCCGTTTATTCAGCTCCGGAAATTCGCACTTGGCTGTGTTTAAGTTTTTGTAGAGTGAACGTAATCAATGACACAATTCATGATATTTGCGAATATCCGAAACCTTATTTAATAGTGCCATGTTTCTATTATTTTTTAATTAGTGTTTTATTTTACTTTTGACTATCAAAGGACGTTATTTCTAAACTATCAGTTTCAAAAACAAAAAGGAATCTTTGACCAGATAAATCAGAAACATCAACACAAATGAAAGCGGGCGTGAACTTGTGGTTACATCAATGTCCGACATTTAACCGTCAAACCTCAACACTAAAAAACACAATGTCCGTTACATTTATAGATTCTGATTGATGAGCGGTACTTCCCAGATTCACCAAAATAGACTTCTTCCTGAGGTATGAAATTAAAAAACATAAATCTTTAAGCATCGATTAACAAAAAGTTGAGTTTTTTTTTACGTTACTTTTGACTTCCAAACAAGCATTCTCTAAGCCGTCAGACAATTTCTAAAACAAAAAGGAATCTTTCGCCAGAAAAATCAGAAACGTCATTGAGACAAACACAAGCGAACGCGAACTTGTGGTTGCGCCAACGACGTCTTCGTTGTCTGGAAATCTCTGTCCACCGAGCCATTTTTTCAAGTTTGGAAATAAGAAAAAGTCACTGGGGGCTAAATCTGGCGAATACGGTGGGTG
>NC_046657.1:157724814-157739617 GCF_010883055.1 Belonocnema kinseyi
AAAACACGTAAACTCAGAAGATGTGGACTGTGACTGCACCATATATCTAGTCGGGTGTGGTGCTGACTGAAAACAGATGATTTGGAGCGATTCGCGCGCCATATGTTCGTCATTCTAAGGACTTATTGAACTACCCTCGTATGTTTGACAATAAGTATTCTTTTTTACTTTTGAGTTTTAAAACATGTATTTTCTAAACTGTCAGTCAATTTCTAAAAAAAGGCGTCTTTGACTAGAAAAATCAGAAGAATCATTAACACAAATAAAAGCAAAAGCAAGCTTGTTGTTGCGCCAACATCAGGCGTGTAACCGTCAAACCCGCAAACAAAAACGCAATGCTTATTCTCTAAAACTATCTATTTCATTTATATTTTGCAATCCTCATATTTAGGACCTTGACAATACTTTACATCTGCGGATTTGTGTAGCTGTCTACATTACATTCATATTTTCTGATTTATGAGCAGTGTTTCTGAACTTCTCCAAAATTGACGTCTTCCTTTGGTATAAAGTATAGAAAAATATAATTTTGTAAAGAAGGTTCGACAGTAACTCGCTAGGGCGCGTCTATTAATTATGTAAGGCTTTTTCGGGGAAAGGGGGTCCGCATAATCTTAGGAATCGGTATTCAATGGGGGGGGGGGGATTAGAAAACTTTTTATATCTTAAAATCTTTGAAATAAATTTAAAATTAATTCAAGTATTATATATTCATAGAAATCTTTCTAAATAACTTCTTGTTCTAGCAGGGGCGGATAGAACAACAAAAAATAAGTCAAAAAGTCTCTTACACTTTTTGGGTCTGATGTGTATTTGGGACTTACAGAGCTTTGAATTTATATGTGGGTTAGCCGCTTTTGTGACACTATGCGTGCATGGATACTAGAGTACATTCTAAACGTTCCTAGATGGTATTTATACAACTGTACTCGTGCATCGTTGTCCGAAAAGTCTTACTTTAAAAACAAAAAAGTTTGCAATTCTTAAAGGGGTCGTGCACATAATACGTCACACGTTCTTCCTTCCTTCAAATAAAGACGAGAATAAAGCGGTTTTGAAGTCAAAACAGATACAACGATGTAAATTAATGAAAAAAAAAGTGTGAAGCATTGTGGGTCGCAACCTCGAAGTGGTTTATTCCAATGCATTTTTTATCAATTTAATGCTCTCAAAGGTGATGTTCGAACATCTCTAGGAAGCCACTCCAGCGGAGACATGTTTTTGAATGTGTTTTCTGGCGATGTTCGAGCATCTTCGAGAGCATTAAGTTGATAAAAAATCATTGAGATACACCATTTAAATATTGGAAAATTTTTCAATTTTCCAAAGTAAGACTTTTCTAGGAATATCTAAGAAATATACTCAATTGCAGAAAATTTTAAGCTATAAATAAAGTCTGATTCCTCTTTCTGCTAGGAGATAATATTTACTTTTTTTTAACTTAAAGTATGGAAGGATTCCTGTCATTATTCCACATAACCTGTTCGGATTAAATAAATCACTCCTAACAGAAGGGGAGGCTTCAATTGAGATATTATTATGCTTGCATCGTATTTAGAATAATTCCTCCGTTCTCAAGAAGAATAGATTTTCTCTGTCAGTTCAGACATCAATAGGAAAGAGTCCTGCTAAAGTGTGCCTTCTAACAACCAAAAGAAGCTTTAGGTTATATGAAGGGGAATCCCATTTATGCTAAATCGGAACAGACATTCCTCCTTATATTTTGGAAAGAGAAACACGAGCCAGCATATCTTGCTGTTATTAGCATTATAATTTCTTACATTTACAAAATATATTATTTCCTCTTTCAGTTCAAACGACTTAATGATGTCCGAAAAAACCAGAGGGAATATTTAAAGTGGTGAAACTAAAAAGAGGAATCTTGTCAGCAGTGGCAAATTTAACATCCTGCGCGATAACCTCTTTTCTGTATCTATTTGGAAAACGAGATCTTATCAAATATATAGCAAATTTCCGTTAGAGAATTGGACTGTAATAAGTAACGCTTTTGTTTAATACTTAAGTGAAAAACGATCTGTGTATAAACAATTGCGTATTTGAAATCATGCTATAATTAAGTCGATACATTGTCCAATTTGGCTTTATCAAAAAGCGGTTGACTTCTCTGGGTTGTCATTTCCTCTGTCGCAATTCTTTATTATAAAGTAGGAATGAAGATTTGCATAGAGTTTGTTGTTCTTTCTTTACAAGTCGACTTGTGGTATCTTATAGCTAAAAATGAAACCGTGTTTTTCCAACTAGATTCTCTGCAGATCACGTTGTTCGCTGTCAAAGCTCAAAAGAGATGTTCTGTTATCAGGATTGTTCAGTAAGTTTGGAACTGCTCTTATCACCTTTTGCTTTCACAGAAAGTAGTTGGAAGACGCCGCTAGTCTTGCTTTTGCAGCTAGTTGCTTAGAGTGAACGTTTTTGGAAGAAGGAAGCAATGACTTTTTGGTTATGGATAGGCAGTCTCAAAAGAATAAGCTTCTGTCCCGAAGGCCCCAGCGATACAATGCATTTTCAGATTCTTTACGCACGAGATATCTAAAATTCACACTGTAGGGTTTAAAGAGATATCAAAACGCCCAAGATGTTAATGAAATTGCATATGCCATCTTTATTTACCTGTAGCCTAGGAATGAAGTCCAAACTAGAGTTTTTTGCAACAAGCACTGGCGAAAGATTGTTCTGGATATTGATAGTAAGATTTAAAAAAGTTTGTTATTGCAAAATAAAAATACATTGAATGCTGCCCACTGTCAGTTGACGATTATAATATATGGAGCTTTTAATTTTATTTTATTGGTAACAAGTAACGTGGGCTAATTTGAAAGATTCTCTTTTGAACAGCTAAATAATCTATTACTGTTTATTATAGGTTTTATCCACCTAATTTCGACTATGATGAGATTCGTCATTGGAAGTGAATTGGGTTTTGGTTGGAAATATTTTTCAACTGATTTATAAATGGTGATGTAAGATGAAATTATAATAATATGTGCTGAACGTATGAAATTATATTCCTCTGTACAGTGAGGAAGAACGAATCTTTACGGTTATTGTATAAACGGCCACACCCTAGTCGAAACCTGCTGTGATAACAACTATCATAGGACTATTCGAATGAATCGACAAGTAGTATTCAGCATTCTAGAAAATAAGAATTTAAATTCAACTATTGAAAAAATTAGAACGTAACAAATATTCAAACTTTATTGTCATTAGCCTCTTCGAATGTATTCAAAAATTATAATCAGATTAGAAAATGATAGTTGCACTCCTGTCTTCAATAAAATTGTATTTTAAAACGTAAATACCTACTTTGTGTACATTTTTACGCCTAAAAATATTTACTAAGATGAATAACAGAGTAAACAAATAGTCATTTATTAAATATATCTTCTTGTATAGGATATTTTAGCCCAGTGAAGTTATGAAGTTATGATTATGGCTTTCGATAATTAAAATTATAAGGACTTCAGTCCATGCACCAGAACGGCCGGATCTCGGAATGGCCATTAAATTCGTCATGTCACTCGTCCCAATATTCTCCTGATGCATTTTGACAAAGTTATGACAAAAAACGCGAAAAAATATTATGTAAAAAACCAATGAGAATATTTAAATCTGTAAAAAATACCAACTTATATTTCTGTTAAAAACCACAGTCATTTATTTTATTCTGTAAAGAATACCGTGTGAAATATGAAAATTGTTTTTCTGTAAAAAAAGCCGAAACTTTTTAATCTGTAAAATAATCCAACTTCACGATTATATTTATATACAAATCTCATACCAAATTTCTGTTCAAATGAAACAGATACAAACAAATATTTATCTTAATGATTCTAATATTACAAATCGTTCTGACGTTCCTCATTTAGAAAACTGATACATTTTGAGTATATTTACATATTATATTTATACAGTACATTATATACAATACATTTATATACAGCAATTTTATATGCAGTAATATTTATATGTAGTATATTTATACAGTATATTATCTTTCCCGTTTAAGAATTTTACTGTTTCTAAGGAAATAGTATAAGGTTTTATAGGAATAACTGAGGTCTCTTTGAAATCCAACTTTTTCTTTTTCGACTTGCTTTTCTCTTTTTTAATTGGATCCGGTGGTTTGGTGGTTTTTTTCTCTCTCACTTAGTTCTAATACTCGTGGTTCTGAATTTCTCCGGGATCTAGTGACTCTATCAAAAAATGGGGAAAAGATGCGTTACGTAATTTATATAGGATCCCATACTACTTTTTCAGAACGCAGTCATAAAAATGGCGTGTTTTCATACGTTCACATACAAACGAAAAAGTGCGTTCATTTACCGATACCAATAATTTTGACCTTGAGGTCAATGTTAAATATCTAAAAACCGATTTCCAGGCTATCACATCCAGCCCTACAAGTTCTATCCCTTAATTGTCCTCGAGCGGCGCACGATCTTGTTGGTAAAGCGCTGATTCTTATCCGACAGAAAACAATAAAACCCCTGTTAGATATGAATCTTGTACCGCCGCTCACCCAGAAGTGTTGGCCAAGTGTTTTGGCCGAGTCCTGGAGACCACCACCATCTACAGAATTGTAGAATTGTGTAGCCTAGAACTTATACACATCTGCTAGTGAGCTCCGCCGACTGCCCTCGTATGTGAGTCTATGATCACCTAGGGCGATCTCTCACTCGAGGAAATGTTTCATTTACCGAGTTGTTCTTCTTCTCTTAGGCCTCGAAGTCTGATCTCCCAGAGCAGGGGAGCCATCCATGTTGATGGTGAAATGCCAAGTTCCCCATCTCGAATAGACGCGTGGAAATATACCTTGGGAACGTCGTGTGGCAAATTGAGCCACTTCCTACTAACTGATCTTATGGCCTTATCGACTCTATGAAGAGAACCGACTAAAGCATCCTCAAGTGTAAGCTAATGGTAAAGTTTATGGATAAAATTCCACCTGAGCGCAAAAAGCCGATGTTGTGGCTTCAATCGCGCTTTAGCTAGCGCCTCAAGATCAGCCGGCAGCATAAGTTGAGGACAGATCTTGACTCTGCCTGTCCATTCGAATCTTATCCCTAAAGAAAACTCGTCCTCTCTTCAGATGGTACTTTCATATAGATATAGGTAATCTAAGTAGGCGAATGCATTGATGGTTTTCTCTACAACCTTCACCCCTACCTCGGCAATTATACTTCCTAGAAGTTTGCGTGTCAAGAGAGATGTGACTCCGAATCTGAAGCCTGTATTTAAACGCTTTCTCAAAAGGTTTCCATTACCTTTCTCGGGGGCTGGTTGATATTTGCGGTGCCATGCAAGGTGTTATCTATGCACTTTTTCCGATCCTTCAGCCAATAACTTTGGGTCTTCGCATACTCACCTATACGTTGTTTTCTTCGAGAAAGCGGTCGTCCTGATTGCTTTGGGGCTATAAGCGGCCTAGGCTGAACTTAATTCAGTTTCTTGTGTACGTAAAGGGGTAGTTTCGTCATCATTGTCTTTTGTTAATCTGTTAGTGTCTCCTTACAAATAATGAAAAGCTCTTGTTCATGACGGACATCAATTTTGCAGGCGGGTGAATCTAAATTTCCGAATAAAACAAGAAATGTGTCAATCTCTGGCTTCTCTGCTTTCAACTCATCGGACAGATAGAGGACAAGAGACCGCCTGCCCTAGCGTCTCATAGGTCTACGATTCTCGCGAACTTCTCTTATTTTCTCCATCATCCTTTTCACCATCTGCCGAAATGGGTCCTTCTTTCTATGATTTTTAACAGACACCTTCGTTCGATGATTAAACTCGGCGTTAAATACAACGTTGATATTTAATCAACGTCCCCCCTTTCGCTCTGCACCACCAGTTTAGCCTATCTCCTTGCCATCATTGCAGTTTTATCCTCTGTCCATCTTTCTTTAGTTCTTTCGGTGTTTGTTCTTTCATCCATGAGTGTTGGGTGTCAATATCTTATGTGCTGTCCAAGACCAATCTGTGTTGGAAAGGATTGGTCACAACCCAGGGATTCACAAGTTAATTGTATAGGCCGCACAACCACATCCTTCACAGGGTGCATAACCCTTTTGCGAAGTGTAAGACCGGTCTTGGACAGACATATCTTCTTAAATCCAGGAAAATCACAAGGGAATTTCACAGGACACGGATTAAGTGTCTTAGCTGGAGCCGATGGGCCAGTGGGCGTATCGTCCTTAACTTGTCAGGGGTCATCTCAGAGCACCCCCTTTTTCATGTTTCTTGTTAAAACTTGGCCAGCTGTATTTTAGAGGTTTGGGCTGTCAACCCTTCCCACCACTACACCAAGTTTCCGTTTAACCGAAACTATAAGAAGATTAGGTGCTCCGGAACCTATTCTGGTGAAGAGTGACTAACCATGAAGTGTTAGTATTTCCCTAAAGACATAGGTAAAGCAAATTCTTGAGAGTCGCATCAGCATAACAAGCGGGGTCAATACGACACACAGCCTCTACGATTTTAGAGTGTCAGCTCATTTTATTTCATCTAATTTTGTTTCTCCTTTATAACTGTTTAATAATTCTACCATATATTTAATATGCGTCGATCATTGTTTTTAATGTTAAAAACCAATTGGTTTTAACCTTCAGATAATACCACGATAAATTAATGTTCGAATTAACTAAATTGTGCATCTGTTCAGATAGCTTTTAGAAAGAAACGTTTTTCATAAAATATCAGGTTCCCACATATTCACAATGTTCATTTTTCAAATTTTGACGTGTGCAAATAACAAGTTTCCATTTCGAAGAGGCCAAATAAAAAGGTGCTATATTATTTATATTAGATTTTAAAACTTCGAGAAGATTTCACGTGAGGTATTAGCCTTTCATTCTGTCGCCACGAGGTCCCAGGGGAAAAGTAGGATATTAGCCAAAGTTAACGACCGTCGCAGTACCACGCCAGTTATAATTCAGAATAAATACCAGTACTGTCTGTTAGTACTGTTTCAACCATCGGCATAGTACTGGTTTACTACTGGCTCAGTACGGACCGTCATTACTGGTAGAATACCGACGCAAGAGTTCCGCCAACGATTGGCGCCATAGTGGTACACAACTGGCCCAGTACTGACCGTCACCTTTGGTGAAACACCGATACAGAAGTTCCCCGAATGGTTGGCCTGACACTGGTAATCTTCTGGCGCAGTACTGATACATATTACTGGTAACATACTGACACAAAAGTTCAACCAATATTAGGCATCATACTGGTTTACAACTGGCCCCGTACTTAACTTTATTACTGGTGTAATTTCGGCACAGGTGTTTCCCCAACGTTTGACGTGATACTGATATACTACTTTTGTAGTTCTGATACGCATTACTGGTAAAATACTGGAACAAGAGTTTAATGGACGGTTGGCATCATATTGATTGATAACTGGCCCAGTACTGACCCTCGCCATTGGTGCAATACCGGCACAGGAGTTACGCCAACGGTTGGCGTGATAGTGGGTCGACTACTAGCACAGTGCTATCACTGCTATCACTGGCTGAGGAGTGATATGCGTTACTGGTGAAATACTGACACCGGCGTTTCCCCAGCGATTGAAGTAGCAGTGGCCATATAGCAACTTCAAATGCTAATTGACAACCGACATAAGAGTTCAGCCAGTGCTTGTCGTGATACTAAGTCTATTACTGGCGCAGTACTGATACGTATTACTGCTCAAATACTGACACAAACGTTCAACCAACGGTTGGTATCATCCTGATGAACGGTTGGCGTCGTACTAGTTTGCAACTGGCCCAGTACTGACCATTACTACTGGTGTCATTCAGGCACAGGAGTTTCGCCAACGGTTGGCGTGATACTGGATCTACTACTGGCGCAGTACTGACACGTATAACTGGTCAAATACTGAAACAAGCGTTGAAGCAACGGTTGGCATCATACTGATGTACTACTGGCTTAAGATTAATATGTATTACTAGTTAAATACCGGCATCGGTGTTTCGCCAATGATTGGCGTAGTTCTGGCCACACACTAACTTCAAGTGCTGATTGACAACCGAGATAAGAGTACGGCCAGTGGTTGGCGTTATACTGTTTCTATTATTGGCGCAAGAGTTCAGCCAACGGTCGGCATTATACTGGTGTACTACTGGCTTAGGAGTCGTATACATATCTGGTGAAATACTGGTATGGGTGTTACGCCAGCGATCTTCGTTTTTTTGGAATTGTAACTAATTGTGTTTAAAATTATAATTGAAACAATGTTTCTTTTAATGAAAAATTGTATTTTTAATGTGAATTTTCAAAACAGAATAGATACTTATGTTAACATGAGTAATGTCGGTAGTGTGCCGGAGTTCACCACCGGTGCAGTACTAACCCAGTACTGCGCCAGTACAGGCAGCCGGTGGTTCGCCCAGTATGGCAGAACGTTGGCTGCACGACCGGGGCGGAACTATGCCAGTAGTACAAAAATAGACTTTAAAAAGCACGTCTATAAATGTTGTCAGGGTGTTTTTTGAAATGGCGAGAAATTGACAATACAATCAAGGTGCAAACATTTTTTTTCTATTACTTTTTTCAAGGAAAATATTCTAAGTTCCACCTTCATGACAAATTTTAAATGTTCAGCAAAAGTTACATTGGATGTATGTCTTAATCCTTGTAGAATAGGCTAAAACACCTAAAAAGCAAAACGTTACACGAAGGTTTAAAAAAAATTGTTATTAAAAAAATTGTTGCGCAACGTGGTAAAATTTCTAAGTTCCGTCAATAAAAATTTTAAATGCTCATTAAATTTTATTATCAGAACTTTTTAAATGGTCTAAAAGGCGAAAAAATAAAATATTACACAAAGAAAAATTGTACTAACAGATTACTAACAGAGGGTACCGCACCAGTACCAAATGTAAGTACTAGTCCAGTGCTGGCAAAGTACTGCTAGTCAGTACAGAACATTGTTATTAGTAGGGGTTTTCCCGGTATTAAGCCGGTAGTGCTGCCAGTATTCTAACAGTACCGCGCCAGTACCGAACTCCGACCGGCGGTACTGGCGTGGTACTGTGCCGGTGGTAAATTTCCCCCTGTGGTACCACCTTCCCAATTAGTTCGTCCAAGAAGAAACCTTTTCGATTAATTGTGAAAGAGATTGTTTTAGTTTCATTAGATAAGAGTGAGCCATATTAAAGTTTAGTACAGAAATAAAAATTCGAATAGCTAAAACATTAATTTTAAAGAAAAAAATTTCATCAGCTGAATTACATTATCTATTTATATATACTCGTATTATATTCACATTTAGGCTGTGATAATTTAAAACAAATTATAAAAATTTTGCTAACTTAAAAAAAGTAACGAATACATTCATTTTTTTACGTTAGTAAAAGTCATGAATATGATTTAATTAAATTTTCTGTTTCATTTTGGCTTTAACTAAGTTAAAATTTAAATTAAATTAAAATGCATAATATAACATGGTTTTTAGTATGTCATCGAAGTTTTTGGGGAAGACTTCAAGAAAATTACGAAACAATAATAAATAAAGTAAACTAAAAATTCAGTCCAGATCAAGTTTGTTAAGAGTTTGAGTAGAAAATAATTTTGTATGGCCATAATTTCAGGTGCTTTTTTATATTTTTGTTTTATAATGTTCGACTAGTCGCAATTAAAAGGGTATATCATAACTAAATACTAGCAAAGCAGTATTTCAAATATTTATGCATTGATTAATTCAAATGATTGTAAAATTATTCAAAATTGGCTGAAAATTGTTTTTAAAGTACGATAATGGGTGAAAAAATGCAAAGTTTTGCCATTTAATATCACATGAAATTTATTTTCAAGATATGCATTTGAATAAGACATTATGACAACCTTAAAAATAAAACTTTTGGCATAAAAATAACAACAAAAAAACAGCTTCAGTAAAATTCACCATCTTTGGAATATTTTAGGACATTATATTATGCTCATGCATAATGCGACAGTAAAATAGAGTTATATGTAATTATTGATAAAAAAAACAATTGTTGATGTGAAACAACATAAGCAAATCGAAAATCATAAATGTAGAAAAATATGAAGGACTGAATAATATTTTCATATTTAAACAATTATTGGAGAAAGTATGGAAACTGTAAATAATTTGATTAATTTTGGATCACGTATATGAAAGTATATTAAAATTTGTATGCTTATGGGAGTGAATCTGACACTTTTTTAATAAAGAATTTTAAATCAAATGCAGTTAAACTGTCAAATTAAATATTTAAAACTTTTATAAATTGTAGAGTTTAAAGGTTTATAATCAGTTCTAAAAATTAAAATTCACTTTAAGCTAGAAATATTGAAAATTGAACGATTACATTTTTTTATAAACTGAACACATCTTAAATTGATAGTTAAATTATGCTTATCTTAAATAGCTCAACATCCTAAAATTGCTTAAAAATTTTATTTCAAAATCTGAAAACATCTACATGTTTTTTAGATTTCATCGACTTTTAAATTGTCTTTGAAATTTTTCCAGAACTTCTAGACATTTTTTTTAAATGAATCAATTTTTGCTAAAACTTTTCCTGAGAAATTTTTTTAAATTCTGCCAAATAAAAAAAATGTTCTTAAAAGCTTCTGAAATTTTTTCTGATAATTTAAGGAAATCTTTCTCAATATTTTTAAATACTAACTGAAAATTAACTTCTTAATATTAAAAATTATTTTCAATTTTCTTAGGAAATGTGTTTTATTCTTTTAAAGCCTTTTAAAATTTTTTAAATTTAAATATTTAAAATCAAAATTTTTAGTGAGAAAGATTGTTGTAATACATGTTCTAAACATTCTCATTTTCCTGTCCAGCGCCCACCTTGTGTAATGAATGCTTATCAATATTCAGGTTTTCGTGTACTTCCGTATGAGTGGTTAAGACAAAAATACTTTATTTCGAGCTTCTTTATATTTTTCAAAAATTCGTTAAAATTTTTAACAATATCTAGTCCTAACAATAATTTTCTATAATGAATTCTTATAATCGGGAAAAATGATACGAAAGTCGCTGCAGGCCTGTACTGCTTTTCCTATAATATTTTGTGATAAGGGATGATTCGCAAAATATTATTTCAATTCGTACAAAACGATTATATGTTCTTAGATCCATCGTGTTGAAATTCATCGACGATTTTTATAAGAAAATTTACAACATTGTTTTTCCCCCAATTTCAAATGTAGGTAATCGTGATAATTGAAGAATTATGATTTCAGTTCGTAGAAAACGATTACAGTTCGAACGCAATTACAAGTTCGAAAGAAATGCTTTCAGTGTGTACAAAACGTTTATAATTATGACGTAATTAAAAGATCTCAAATAAATATTTCAATTAATAAAGGACGATTATAATTATAAAGCAACAATAAGTTCACTAATAATGATCACATTTCGTAGATAACGCTTATAATTAAAACGCAATTAAAAGTTCACACAAAATGATTAGAGTTCGTAGATAACGGATACAATTATAAGGCAATCACAAGGCACCGATTTTATTCCGAACTAGGGTTTTATCTTATTTAATCAAACCATTATTTGCAGCATTCATGTGCTCTTTGCAATAAAATTGTACATTTCAGGCTTTGTCTACTTGACATGTCTTTAAATCAAAGCCAAAGAAGGTTGATTCCACACCCCCGAAATCAAGTGTCCAGGGAGAAATTTACCACCGGCACAGTACCACGCCAGTACTCCCAGTCGGAGTTAGATACTGGCACGACACTGTTAGAATACTGGCAGGACTACTGGCTTTATACCGGAAAACCCCCTAATGATAACAGTGTTCTGTACTGACTTGCAGTATTTAACCAGTACTGGGCTAGCATTTACATTTGGTACTGGTGCAGCAACCTCTGTTAGTACTGGCCCACTACTGGCTAAACCAATACTGCAAACTCGGCGAGGTACTGACCTGTAGTACTGGGCTAGCACTGAAGTTCACTACTGGGTCACTAATGCATATTAGTACTGGGCAGGTACTGGTTAGGCTCTAAGTAATAACAAAGGTATCCCAGATAGAAATACACCACCGGCCCAGTACTGGCCCAGTACCGCCTGTCGGAGTTCCAGTACTGGCTGGTTGTACTTGGCTAGTATTATGTCAGTACTGACTTGTAATGTTTACGGTACTCGCCTGTCAGTACTGGCGAAGCACTGTCTTCAGTACTGGGGCAGCACTGGAAAGCCGCTGGCGTACGAAAATGCCGGAGTTAATTTTAAAAATGATAAATTATTTAATTGTATTAAAAACCATCCTTTCATCGCCATATGACTGCATATCGTCTAAATATTATTTATAATTACAAAAATATAATTTTCAAACTATTTGTTTAATTTTAACACCCACTATTTCTATAATCTGAAGATACAACAAAAAAGGTATTTAAAAAATAAATATTAATTGACTGCTAGTATTTTGTCACTGCATGTTACGCTACGGGGTTTCGAACCTACATCTAAATACCTCAATCTATCGCCTAGCAGTCGGGAGTGCTAACTACTGCGCTAAACCGATAAGTTGAAACTCTATGAAGAAGCCATCCTCATAAGCTACAGTTTAAAAAAGTTAAAACAACAATTTTTCAACTTTTTTTTTATTAATATTTTTACATTCATACGATATCAAATAGACTGGCATAGTACCACTCGGTCGTGCAGCCAACGTTATGCCTGTACTGGGCGAACCACCGGCTGCATGTACCGGTGGCCAGTACTGAGCCAGTACTGCGCCAGTGGTGAACTCCGCACAGTATTTCACCAAGAATGTATATCACTCCTAAGCCAGTAGTACACCAGTATAATGCCAACCGTTGTTTTAACGCTTGTTTCAATATTTGACCAGTTATACGTGTCAGTACTGCGCCAGTAGTAGATCCAGTATCACGCCAACCGTTGGCGAAACTCCTGTGCCTGGATGACACCAGTAGTAATGGTCAGTACTGGGCCAGTTGCAAACTAGTACGACGCCAACCGTTCATTAGGATGATACCAACCGTTGGTTGAACGTTTGTGTCAGTATTTGAGCAGTAATACGTATCAGTACTGCGCCAGTAATAGACTTAGTATCACGACAAGCACTGGCTGAACTCTTATGTCAGTTGTCAATCAGCACTTGGAGTTGTTATGTGACCACCGCTGCTTTAATCGCTGTGGAAACGCCAGTGCCAGTATTTCACCAGTAACGCATATCACTCCTCAGCCAGTGTTACTCGAGTATGATGCCAACAGTTGGTTAAACTTTTATTCGAGTATGTTACTAATAATCCATATCAGTACTGCACCAGTAGTCGACTCAGTATCACGCCAACCGTTTTCAGAATTTCTGTGCCGGTATTGCACCAGTGGCGAAGGTCAGTCCTAGGTCAGTTGTGAAACAGTATGATGCCTAACGCTGACAGAACTCTTGTGTCAATATTTTACCAGTAATATATATCAGTAATGCCCAGTAGTCGATCCAGTATCACTCCAACCGTTGGCAGAACTCCTATGTCTGTATGCCACCAGTGGTAGTGGTCAGTACTGGGCCAGTTGTAAACCAGTTTGATGCCAACCTTTGCTTGAACACTTGTGTCAGTATTTTACCAGTAATATGTATCAGTACTGCAAACATGGTATATCAGTATCAAGCCAACCGTTCGCGGAACACCCGTGCCGCTATTACACCAGTAATAAAGGTCAGTACGAGGCCAATAGTAAACCAGTACTATGCCGATGGTTGGCACAGTAGTAACAGACCGTACTGGTATTTATTTAGCACTCGAAAAACAAAGCGAAACGTCTTTTTTATATCTGCGGAAGAACACTTTAGGGGGGTGAAGCAGCCCCTCAAAGATAGGGGTCTCAAGTGTCGATTATATAGTAATGTATATAAAAACTAAATTTTAAATTGATATATATATATATATTGAGGGGGTAAACCACTGCTACATATTTTCAAAGCTGTGCCGAAAATTTTTTAATTCAACGGAAAAAATTGATATAGTCCACTTCGGTCCCATAGAGTTGAGAGCCATCCGCAGGCAATTTTCTGGAATAAGTCCCCGCTCTTGTTTACTCACGTAAACCAAAGCTGGGTCTTTACGACCTCGCCTAACCTTGTGAGTCTTAGACTCAATGGGAGAAAGGGCGAGAGAAGCCATAAAGGCCTTCTGGTCGGCAGCTGCACGGGGAGAATTCCCCGTCTCATGGCTAGCCTGGCCAGCGTGACCGTGACTCATCAAACTAAGTGCCTTCTCTCTCTCTCACTCCTTTATCCTCGCGAGGAAAGCTGGCAGCGGCTGCCAACCTTGCGTTGATAATACGCAATCCTCTCGAAATCACAATTAAAACAAAAATACGATTTTTCTTTTTCCCCTTTAGTATTATTTTAATTTAAATTCCGGGGAAATGCCGAGCAAAAGAGATTAATCTCCGTTAGAATAAGAATCGCGCGCGCTATAGTATAAATTTTATTATACATTTTATCATATCTATTTCGTTTTCTTGTACTCTTAGTTGCCGCCCGCGCGCGAACAGATCGAAGAGAAGGGGATGCCGAGGCGTCCGAAACGCCCCTCCACCTCTCTGGCGATTCGCCGAGAGCCCCGGGCCAACCGACGGCCGGCAGTCTCTCGGGACCACTGTTTAAAAGACGGGTGCATCGACCCGAACGATGCACTCCATTGGATCATTGATTCTGAGATAGCGCCTTCCTGTGATTGTGATCTGTGTTAATCCAGGCAAGTGTTCGACATGGGCAGAGATTCCCCTGGAGATCCTGACGATGGAGAT
>NC_046657.1:157739717-157743892 GCF_010883055.1 Belonocnema kinseyi
ATTAGAGTTAAATTTCCAGATTGGAAATAGGTATCATAATCAAACAACATAAATTTATAGGTAGATACTAAGATCTCCTCATGTAAAATTTTTATGATCAATTAAGTATATTTTAAATGCAAAATGCCGAACGATGCACTTTCGCTCCGACAATCTCTCTGGACTCACCATCCTAAGAGAACGTCTCGATCTTGTATCACTTTTTGAGCAATAGAGTATTAATATTTAAATCAATTTTAGTTTATTTTTAAACTTCCTCTCCCTTCCTCCTTAGTGGCGGTCTGCTTTTTATAGCCCCGTCGAGCTCTTGCTCTCTCTCTTTCCTTCCCCTACACACCAAACCTATGTCCTATCTATCCTGGAGTCTCACTCTCTCTCTTAGAGGTCGGTCCGCTTGAAATACAACCCCGCTACCCTCGCATCTATACTAGAGGTCGGTCAGCTTGCAAATAGCCCCGCTACCCTCGAATCTGTTTCTACACTAGAGGTCGGTCAGCTTGAAAACAGCCCCGCAACCCTCGTACTTTTCTTTTTAAGAGGTCGGTCAGCTTGAAAAACAGCCCCGCAACCCTCGAACTCTTCTCTCTTCTCAACGGGATCGGTCAGCTTGCAAACAGCCCCGATACTCCCTGCGAATCTCTCTCTTTCTGAAGACTCCTCATCCTTCATCTATGCCTGATCCTAATCAAAAACGCCGCTCCCGTCCCTGCAAAGAGACGCGCATTCGCCTTCGCCTTGCAGCCATCCGCGAGTCCTTCGAAGCGAATTGTTGCCTAGAAGACCGCCGTCTCTCCTACTCTTCCTCCCAACCTCCCAAGGCCATCGTGCGCTCTGTGGTCATCATCCCACCTCATCTTCACGTCCGACTTCCTACTCCTCCTTCTCGCTTGAGCCTAGCCTTCCCTCCTTTCCTCTCCCCTCTCCCCTTCCGCCCACAAAAGGTCATCAGACCGAACATCGCCTTCGGGCTCGTCTCGGGTCTGCCCGAGACACCACACATCTGGACGAGCGGCAGAAGAGAGTAGCGGGCCTCGGTTTCCACTGGCCCTGAAGAAGCCACACCACCGCTCGGTTGATGCACCTGGCGATCATCGATGGACGGCCTACAGGCTTTGCGCCTGTTTATCCAGAGCCGGAGTGCTACTCGCATCCACCTGCAGCAGCCCAGCAGCCGTCGACCCACTCCGAAGTCTATGGCCCAGCTCGACGCCTTCCTCCAGACCAGTAATCAGGTACTACCAGTCAGAGCCCTGCCTCCGCCCCGATCCAGCTAAGGGACATCCACCAACAGCGAACGACGGCCTCTCAAACCAGGCCCTCTCTGCGCCGGTCCCGAGAGCAACGGGAGTTGCCACTACAGCTCCGCTCAGTTCTGGCCTCGGTTTCCACCGGCCCAAACTAGTTTGCCTCACCAGCGCCTTCCCGGTGCCCCAACAGACGTTCAGCTTTCACCAGCCAACTCCGCTTCACGCTGCCCGAGCTTCGGTTTCCACCGGCCCACAAACTAGTCTGCCCCGACCGCGCCCGGTCAGCGCCTTATAAGCTTTCGGCATCTCCACCGATCAACACTGCACCTTTCGCCAAAATAAGTTAAAAAAAATAACCCCTATACACTTTTTATCTTATGTCTATGATAATATAAACTTTCCATACATAAAAAAATTTGAGAAATTTGTTTTATAACGACAGATGTAAAATAGAGTCCATCCAACATGAATAAAATAATCACACGGGGATAAACCACCCCCTAATTATGTATAAAATAGAAAAATAAGTCTAAAATTCGGCAATAAAATCCGAAAAAATACGTGTTGCATACAAAAAGAGGATAAAGGTATTTAGATATTTTTATGCAAAAAACAGAACTGAAGAGGGTGACTACCCCTAAACAAAGATTTATTGTTCAAACTTTAAACACTAGTGATAGTCGTCAGAAAAATGTTTGAAACACAGTGATTTTTTATACCATGAACATCGAATGACAGCAATATTAGTACAGCCTAATACATCACAACCAATTTTACAGAAATCACCGAAGCTGAAGTCCACCGAATTTTCAAATATACCTGATTTTTCTGCAATATATCCGCTTTTGTACCATGAATATTTAAAAATATTAGTATATCTTGGCGAGCTTAATTGATTATGCACCAAAGACTGAAGCTTAATGATATTATTCCTGATATGTAAATTGATATCGTAATTCATTAAAATAACAGAATCGGAAAAGTGACCCACATAATTTTTACAAACTCTAAACCCAAATACATCTAAAGGTTGAATTTTTCCTCTTATTACTGTTGAAATAATTTTAAAATTTACAATTATATTGGAGGGTGTTGCTTCTTCTATTACAGTTGGGTAATGACCTCTCCATGAATCAGGGGGTTAAATGCTAGTTGGTTCTACATTTGGAAAATAAATATCGTCCAACGAAATCTTGAAGTGGTCTCCAAATAATAAAAGCAATTATCCTTGCTTTCATACAATTTTTAATAGAAGTAGATAATCTAATGTCACCTGAGGTAAGTTGCCCAGATATTGATGCTTCTATATAAACATTTTCGGGCCTAAACATACTGGCTTCTACTACTGGTCAAAACTTTCCGCTCGGTTCTTTTAGAACTAAAAATAGAGGTGAAAGAAGTTTTCCGTCAGCAGATATTAGTGGTTGGATAGTGTAACTATGGGTAGTGGACGAAATAGACTGGACAACGCATTTCACCTTTTTTTCTCTTTTCGCAGCTAAAGTTCTGCCGGAATGAATTTCCAATTGAAAGCCATTTTGATCCGAATTATAAACATTCTGTACTCCAATAATCGCTATCTTTTGCTTCACACTGGCTACAAATTTATCTGCCTTTGTTTTTTACTCGTTGACATTTTTCAATGTCTTTCTGGTAACAAGCCTGTTTACTTTTCTGGAAACGATTCTGTGTTTGCTTTTAAATTTAGTAAGCCATGCTCGAGAAGCGCGGAAGTGAAAATCTTAATGGCCAATTTCTTTTTGTGCTTGTAATGCCCACCTGCGTATGTTTTTATCATAATTAATTAGCCCGTTATCAACTGCTTTTTTGAAATTCTCTAATATAATGTCACATATCCTAGCAATTTTTTCTCTATAGGTACCGCCTTTATGGAGAGTATGGGCCCAACATCTTTCTTGTTTTACTGAAAGCACTTTTCTGAATGTTTGCTAAACACTCAAAAGACTTACATTTTATTTCTTTCCACTTCTCCAATATTCGACTGCTCTTAATTTATAGTCGTATGATATTTCTTTCTCATCTTTTGTGCATCTATTCGTAGGTGAAGAAGGCGGATCAGGAATATGGTGTTGAATATCATTCTCTATGTTTTGTGCATCTAAATTTTTAAAAGGTTCTGTTAAATCTAAGAACTCTTCAACCATCGTCTCCAGCCCGTTAAATTTCTCCATGGCATCCAACAAAATTGTTTCAAAATATTTTTGCATTTCAATTTCCCTCATGTTTATTGTAGTTTTTTATATTTAATGTTTAGAATGTAGAAAGCAGTAAATTTATAACATTCAAAGGATTCACTTTCATTTTCAAACCTGTAGAAAGGTTGAATAGTTTTGTTTAAAAGAAACATTGAATGTTAAAATATTTTTAAAATATTCTTTTATGTAAGAATGTGAATAAAAATGTATAAACAAAAATTTTGATACATAGTCGAGCGGCCACCCTTTTGAACTGTTATTGTCAATTTTTGAAATTTAATCAATAAGTAGTTACCACAAATTTGGAAAAGGGAAATGGCCCAAGTCAGGGCACCTTCTCCTATTCAGACTTTTCCTGTAGAATATCGAAATTGGAAAATGTATTGGTTAACTTACCGTTCTGTTTGGTGATTTTGGTTTATTCTGCGAATCCTGTGAAGTTTTTTGATCTTTGCCTCTTTGGGTTAGGCAAAGTATCAGTGTTGAAAACTACACTTCACTAAACTAATTGCAAGAGAATTAGTGCAGAGTAACGTCGTTGAAAACTGAACTGATGATGAATCTTTTTTCGGATTCTGAGGTACTTACGAGGGTGGATTGATAAGTTTCTGGCCTGACCAAGAGATGGCACCACTAGGCCTACCTTGAGGTGGCGTTCTATAGTACCATCCTTAGATAGCTTGTAGCTATAGTTTCAGCCCGATCGCCATGT
>NC_046657.1:157743992-157751354 GCF_010883055.1 Belonocnema kinseyi
TCAGCCTTGGAGGAGATTATGTTGAGAAATAAAAAAAAAATTCTTAAAAACGTTGTTTTTCTTGGTCAGGCCGGAAACTTATCAATCCACCCTCGTATATTGCAAGATTTAATTAGAAAGGTTAATAATGCAAAACAATTTAGGGGTAGTTACCCTCTTTAGTTCTGTTTTTCGCTAAAAAATATCTAAATACCTTCATCCTCTTTTTTGTATACAACAAAAATATTTTTTCGGATTTTTTTGCTCCATTTTAGATGAAAGGAAAAAAAGTTTCCTTCAGTGCAAGGCACCACATTTGATATATTTTTAAATTCTAGCTTCAAATCTACCAGCAAAATAGCGTAGCAACTTCCCTTTTCGAAAAAAGCCGGTCAAATGTGGAAAATGCAAAATGGAAAGACATAAATCAGTAATATGATAGTGACTTCACAAAGTTGATTATCTTGAGGTTCTTAAGGTTTCTGAATCTAACACTTAAGTCAGAATTTAAAAATTAAAAAGGTGGACTCAGTAGGGATTTTATTTCTGCACTCTACCATAGTTTCCAACCGCCTACTCATCAGTGAGCCATGTCCTAGAAATCTTATTTAAGCAGATGAAGTTAAGGTAGTTATTTTCGAAGCAGCGGTTCTAAATCCTCGTGTTAATTTCAAATGATTTTACAACGGCAATCCTAGTTGCCATGGCTACCTCAATATCCATTGCTTATTCTGAGTTAAGCTTCTCTTGCTGAAATTTCTTACGTACAGTAGCCAATTACAGGTGGCTTTGAAGGGCAAGGATGTATGAATCAGCTGGATCAAAAAACCTGCACCGCTAAGACCATAAGCGATGATACCTTTTTATGATCGCAATACTATATTTCTTCTTCAGCTAGCTAGGAACCATATATGCTCTAGCGGACCGAGTGAACGAAAAGGATACTCTACAGAGTATCCTCAAAGTATTCACATAGTATCGACATAGTATCTCTTCCGTATCATGCAACAAAAACTGAAAAAAACAGTAAAATAAACTGTTCAATTGGTGAAATTCGGATTCTGTGTCAAAATTTCCATTAAAATGTTACGGAGTAATTGCAATAGTTTATTTTGCAACGTTTAAGAGTTTGGAAAAACATAAGATCTATAACGCCGGTTGGCTGCTACACTTCAAATGAATCATCTGTAAGTAGCGGGCAACAGGCGTTATAGGTCTTATATTTTTTTCTTAACTTTTTACAGATGCGAATAAAAATTATGACAATTACTCCGTGATCTTCTAATGGTAATTTCAACGTACAAAAGGGGTACTATGTAGATACTATGAGGATACTCTGTATAGTATCCCTCTTGTTGGTTTAATCATGATTCAACCCCTTGATTGATTTCTATCTTGTCGAGAGCAGAGGAAAATATGGACGGTGTTATTAAAGACTCCATGAGTTTGTTTTTTTTTAGTTGTGTTTCCGAAATCCATGTTCATCCGACGAGCAATTTTAATAAAAATAAAAAAGGACCATGACAGCAATGGCCAAAACAAAATATCCATAGAATCCATAAACAGAAACGAAACTACAATGGACAAATATATTAAATATTTTCTTCATGCCATAATTTTGCGCATTTTTGCCTTTTTTTAGGCACCGATGCAGATTTTTGGGCATAAAATATTTAAGAACATCAACATCGCTAGAATTGTGTGTTTTTATTGTGCTCTTCAAAAATGCAAAAATTAAGTTTCAAACAACAACCCCTATTTCCAAAAAGCTACTTTTAAAATAAAATATGTACTTGAATTAAAAGTAAGCATATCAGAATTTTGAGTCTTTTTTGTGATCTTCTTGGGCACTCATACCGATTTTTGGTCTTTTTTATTTTGGCAAAAAAACGGAATTTTGAGGTTGAGGTACTCCCCACTACCTTAGTCTCCTAAGAAATATCCTTAAAATAATTTACGCACCCGGTCTAAATGTAAGCATTTTTTAATATTGTGCTATTTTTTGGTTTCCAAAAACAACCACAAATTATTTACAAAAATCAACCCTAACACTTACAAAAATTCTTAAGAAAAATATATGGAATAAGCACGAGAAAAAATATTGCATAGATTTGAACTTGTTTTGAGTTCACTGAAAATAACAATTTCTGTAGTCCGAAAAGAACCCTTAACAATAATAGCCATCCATAACTTACAATATAGATATGAAATAAAACAAAATAGATATAAATCAAAAGTCAATGGTTTTGCGGGGTTCACAAAGCACTGCCGAAAAATTTCCAAATGAAAAAGAATCATACTATTCGCCCTCGAAAAACTTTAAACTAAACAGACTTTTCACAGTTATAATAAAAAAATAAGCTAAAAAAACACCCTTAATGCATTTAAGCAAACCCTGCTCAGCTGTCTTCAACTAACAAATCCATAAAGATTTCAATGAAAAATAATTACAACAAAGACTTACCAAAAAATATTGTTCATATCCTCATCTCCACAGTAACATTGAACAGCGCTTGAAAACTACATTTATAAAACCTAACGAACCAATTCTCACCCTTCATTAACTAAAATCTCTCAAAAAATCTCAAATTAAAAAAAAAAACACTACCCAAAACATATTTCGAGCACTCTAGTTAAAAAGTCTATCTCCAAAGTAATATTTCACGTCACCTATAAAATACTCACCTTATTAAAGGCTCACTTTCCATCAATTATAACGGTACAAAATATTTCGGTTTAAAAATAATTATTACATACAACTTTTAAAGACTTCCGTTAATATACGTATCCTCACAGTAATATTACACAACCCCTAGGAACTACACCTGTAACATTTCACGAACCAAGTCTCAGTTGCCTTTAAATAAAATCGCCGAAAAAAATTGTAATTAAAAATAATTATCGAACACAATTCTCCAAGTCTCTAGTTGTTATATCTACAGCGACAGTAATATTCCACAAACCCCAGCGGTTGTAGAGTATTACTGTGAAGGTGAATATATCTACTAGATACTTGGAAAGGTGTTTTTGGTGATTATTTTTAATTTGAAATATTTTGTAACGTTTTAATATATGAAAGCTAAGACTTAGTTCGGTCAATATGATAGGGGTAATTTCTAGGAGTCGTAAAATATTATTGTTGAGATAGATACATTCACTAGTCTTGAAAAGTTGTCGTAGGTGACTATTTAATTTTACATTTTTTGGCGGTTTTCGTTGAAGACAACTGAGACGGGATTCGTTAGATTTTATACGGATAGCTCGTAGGGGTTGTGGAATATTATTGTGGAAATAGATTTATTCACAAGAGTGTTCGAAAGTTGTTTGGGGTCATTATTTTTTATTCGAGATGGTTTTTGAGGTTACGAGAATATTCTTCTTCCTACGTGTAGGTAGATAAATATCAATTTTGTCGAATAAAGGCGCGAAAATTATACAAATAATATAGAACGTTAAATTCCTTAAGTATCTTGTATATCATATTTTACTGGAGAAGTGACGGAAAAAATATATTTCTTGTTGATTAATTTGTTAATTCATATCATAGTATTTTGTTATTTTTTTACTTTAAATATTTTTGAATATTGCGTTACAATAGAAATTTTGATTTCCTTTAAGCCTTTGAATAAAAAATCTTCTGCACTTGAGCTCTTAAATTGAACAAGTCGCTCAACCCTCGAAAACGCTAAAATCGTTGGCCCTCGGGTCTCAAGAAACCGTAAGGTTTAAATACACATAATTAACTTTTTTAGTATATGCTTTTGTGTAATAACAAGGCAGATTCTATTTATGATTCTAATTTCCGAATGCCTGCCAAATAATAAAAAGTTGAAAATGACCTTTTCTTTAATATTATCCAATTTGAAATTAAAGCGATAATAATATGTTTTTTATTCATCATTTTTTTAAGTTCAACCTATATTATTCAGATTATTTTTACGAGTGCAGAAAGACAAGTATAAGAGTAAAAAATGTTTAAGTACAAAGGCAAATAATGGAAAAAAAGCCCAAACATTTTGTTATAATTCTAATGAAATAATAATTACTTAAAGGAGAATTCTACGAAGATTGTAGGCGATGCACATGATTTGTAAATTTTTATTTATGTATTTATTAATTAGTTTACATGTTCTTTGTTGTTACAATTTAAAAGCAAAAAATATTCAAGACACAGTAAAAACAAAGTGTGAATCTACCACTAATTCAAGGTAGCATATACCTGCAACAAAAATTAGTCTTGCTAGTGTGAATGCTAGCACTTCATAAGGTATCGTTTCCCTGCTATGAGAGTACTGAGGGCGACGAGCACTGTTGAAGTGATGCAAACGTAGACTTAATTATTATTTAAAGCGTCGTGATTGGCTGTCGAACGAAAAATGCCTTCTTCTGTGGCATTTTTCGTGACATGACAAACCGATTTCTTTACTGCCCGTCTTGAAATGCAGTCCCATGAGAGCAGAAAACGTCGGCTTAAAGCAGAATCTCATCAGGGTGAAAGAGACAAATATATTTTTCTGTCTCTGTCACTCTCATAAATTTCTGCTGTATGCCGATGTTTTCTGCCCTCCTGTTACTGCACCTTTAGACGTTTCAAGCCAATGCTCACTAGTGATGGGAAAAGTATCGATAAATATCGATACATGTCGATACGCGACCGTATCGAAAAGTATCGATACGTTTTTCTCTTAACGATATTTATCGATATTTTCCTCGTCTGCAGCGTCATCATCAGAGATTGGTCGTGACATTCCATTCGAGGTTTTCTATATATAATGCATAAAAGACGTGATATATGTAAAAAATTGTAGAAAACTATATATAATACATATCAAAGATGGCGAACATAATTTCCTTGGGCGGGACTGCATTTCACAGATTTTAATCATTGACATAACCTCTTACAAAGCTGTTCAATCGATTGAATTTGAATTTTTAGATTAAAAATATTAAGAAACAAGTAGAAAAAAACATTTTAGGGGGGAATACCGTGAGGAAAATTTAATTAATTTTGGTACAGTGTGTTCTTAAATCAAGTATGACATATTCATACATCATATTTAAACAATTTTGTTCCAAAATAATAATGGAAACCGTGCAAACTACAGCTTTTAGGTTATTTAAAATAACACAGAATTACATTTTCTATTTTCCTTTTAGGGGACATGCGTAAGCAGGCGATAAACTTAAGAAACGAGTAAGCTACACAGCAGGAAATCACCCGAAATATTAGGAAGGACAATAAAAACGTATATTATTATTTTTTAAACAATTAGTTTAGAAAAGTGATAAATAATGATGAATAATTAAATAATTGCTCAATATTAGTTATTTCTATAAGGCAATTGGGTATTTTTTAAATTGACAAATTAAAAAATACCAGCCTATATAGTCACGTGATAAGACGTGATCACATGATCAGATATTCAGTATTCACTGTTGTTGTCATTTCCTTTCAGGTAGTGTATATTGTGTTGTTCATTGAGTACAGTGTAAAATGTAAATAATAAAAATGCAATGCAATTTAAGCAGTGTAAAAATGGCAGGAAAACTGACGGTAGGTTAATTTTGTGTAATCAGATTTTCCAAGACGGGAATGCGGGTCAGGTTAGGATGCTGAAGGGAGGGGAAAGTTATCGATAAATATCGAGAATATCGATATATTTTCAGAAATTATAGATATATATCGATACATCATTTGACCGATATTTCGCTAATGGTCACATCGAAGGGGACATCCGCACTGTTATTTGCCAGCTCATTTTCTCCCGCGAATAGTGTGCGAGTTAGCGCCAGTGCTTGACAACCACAAAGCGGCAGAAATTGAGGTTATATCAAATTTTTTGCAAAGTCAAGTAAACTTAACCGTTGGAAATTTGCAAAATAAAAATCTATCTGAAAAAAATGGCGCGTTGTGTTCCAAAGTGTCAAACATCCGATCGGAAATAAAGTAAATCAGGAATATTTTACTGTTCGTGAAATAAAGAAATTTGTTACCGAACATAATACTGGCACATCATTCAATCTGCACATTTGATCTTAATGATTACTGTTAAATCTGTATTACTTACCCATAATTTTCAGGTCATACTTTGTTAACTTATTTCTGAACAGAAACACAGAAATAAATAAGCACGTATTTTGACAAACTCGATTAACAATAGTTATGGGAACATAACCTCAGTTTTTAGTTGTCATTCAACACGGCACTCACTCGCACACTTTTCGCGGGAGAAAATGAGATAGCAAATCAGAGTATGCATGTCCCCTTTGATATGATAATTGGCTTCAAACGTCAAAGTCTGGCAGTAAATGTACAGTTAGCGTTGTCAAAACTCAAGACGCTTAGTACAGCACGATCGGTCTCCCTGGCGGACCGAAGGAACTGAATGGAGCCTCTACAAAGTACCCGTAAAGACCCCATTCGGTTCCTTTTTAAAAAACTCAAAAAAGTAGCAAGATCAACTTTGAAATTGTTGAAATTCGGATTCTACGTTAAATTTTCTATTAGAAACTCACGGAGTAATCGCAATACTTTTTTTTGCAGCGTTAAAATTTTTTTTAAATGTCATTAACTTCTGCTGATGGTGACTTCAAGCGCCGCCATGATAGCTCAAGTAGTACGTTGCACGCGAAGTTTAAAAATAAAATTCTCTCTCACTTCCATCGCAGCGTTGTTGTCTGAGGTTTCCACTGCGTGACGCTAGCATCCAGACAAAATTCTTAAAGTTACCGACGGAAGGCTTATTGACTGCTACTAAAAGAAGATGCACTTGAAGTCGGCTTTGGCCCATGGAAATGGCAGGTATTTTATTTTTTAATATTTTTAACACTACAAGGAAAATTATTGCGATTACTCCGTGAGTTTCTGGTGTAAATTTTAACGTAGAATCCGAATTTCAACAATTTAAAAGTTGATTTTTCTGTTTTTTTTTGGGTTTTTAAAAAAGAACCAAATAGGGACACAGTGGGATCTTTGCGGGTACTTTGTAGAGGCTATATTCGGTTCCTTCGGTCCGCCAGGGCTCTTTATTATTACTCTGTGGCAATAAGCTTGGTTTAATTTCCGAAAATAGTATCGAGCAGTGTGTGTAGAATTAACAAATTATTTTATAAAGGCCTTTCACACCAATACAAAAATGTATTTTGATTGAAGAAAATGCTTATAAATTATTATTAAAAAAAAATAATATTAATAATAATTGCCAAACGGCGCTGACACCTGACGAGAAAGGATATATTGACGCGCATAGCAAAAACCCGCGATCGAGGGTACTATCTTAATCTTCCGCAGCGCTCGGGCACGAACACTGTCAAGTATAATGTGCCCTAAAATAATATTCAACTTTTTTTTAGATAATTATCTGTGCAAAAATATATAAATTA
>NC_046657.1:157751454-157763883 GCF_010883055.1 Belonocnema kinseyi
TGATTTCAAAGAGTATAAAAAACTATTTTTTTAAATAGATTTAAAAAAAAAAATTTTTCTTAAAAAAATTAATTTCAATTGGCATTAAAAAAAAATTAGTTAATAAATATTTCGTTATAATAGTCTGACCACATCATCCTAAAAGAAGTTACACTAAGTGAAGAAACGCATAAAAAAGTGAAAACTTCAGGCCCATATATTAAACTGCAAATTTGAGTGTTTAAAATCTGTAGTCGGTCAAGTATTAAAAGGTTTCCTGTTTAAAATGGAACAATTTTTAAATCTTTAAATTTTTGTACTATAAAATTATTCCAATTTGTAACTTTTTTGTTAAACAATTATTAAGGTAACAAGAATTTTGAACGAAAACTGCACAATTTTCATAAAGTGTAATTTCAAGCGATAACAAGTTAAACCTTTACATTCTAAATCCAGCTGTTTTCAATTCCAATTACATTTGATCCCCTGCATATAATTTTAATAACAGCAAATTAATTTGGCGACTTTCATTTATTTGTATGGCATTAATAGGATAATGATAAATTATACAAAAGTAGTTGAGTACAGTGGATTGTACTCCACTTTACTTCGAGTTTGCGTACATCAAATAATAAAAGCATTTCATACGACTTAAAAAGTATAGGAATGACATATTTTTCCGCTGTTATCTATTATATCTACTACAAGTATTTAATTCCAATGTTTAGTGACATAAATCAAAACATTAAATTCTTAATTTATAGGGTTCCTAAGTAAAAGTGTTTAGTAATTTAAAAACGCAAAGACTGAAAATGCTTTACTTTCACATGATTTACATGTAAAATTTTTCAAATATAAATGTTTAAATTACTGAAATTAACATTTCAACAATTACTTTTGTTTGAAAATGTAATGTTATCAGTATATGAGTACCCGTATAAGAAATTATGAAACATTAATGATGGGTATGTTTTTGAAGCCTAACGAAAGTGGGAACTTAGTTAACTTTATAGTACCAATAATTACACTTTTTCTTATAAAGTGAAATATTAAAAATTCCCGCCATTTAAAACTTTCAAATATTGGTTATATTTATGTATTAAAAAAGTAAATTACAATTATCAGAATAAGCAAGGTTGGTATTAATCAATCAATAAATGTTACGGAGGGTAAGTCCGGTCACATCACATCATGTTTCCGTGGAACGCTTTAAACTTGGAAAGGGGGTTTGATTTGAGCCCCCCCCCAGCCCAAAACCTGTTTTCATTGTGTTTTAGTTATTTACTACAAAACTATGGTGTAAATCGCTGCAACAGCATCCCTTTTTCAGATTCTTTTGAGGATGAGTATTAACGAAGACAAATTTTACATACAAAAGTAATCATTCTTTTTTATGTACGTACAGAAAATTTGCTTAGAAATGCCTATCCTCCCACAACCGAACTGCATCATCCACAAATGTTCGGATATGAGGAACGCTTTGCAAAGGTCCAAAGAAAGTTTTCTGATGCCGTTGCAGAGTCATTTGCGCTAACACTAATTCATCCTCGCTATCACTAGAACTGTCATTTTGCATTAAAAGAAGCGTTTCTAATACATTTTCATTATTTGCAATATCTGCTACAATCTCAGCCATTTCACCCACGGCGAAGCCTGAAGCAAGAAATAAGCATTCAATAATCTCTACACTGTTAGAAAAATCTGTACGAGGTTTAATATACATGCGTGTGAAGCAAACATGCACTACCGCTACTGAAATGTAACATACATTGGTGTAGTGAATTTAACATACATGTATATTAAATTTAATATACAGGTCAGTATAGCAATCTGCGTGAAAACTCAACGTGCTTTAATTACTTTAAATCTTGTCAAATATTCTCAATTAAATTCATAATCTAGAATTTGTCGGCTGCATTGTTATTTATTATGAAAGTGCAATGTACGGGTACAACTTTTTCCTAATTTCGCTCTGAAAAGCCAAAATTTAAGGCGAAGACAGTTAATTGTAGGTTAGGTCTGTTATTTATTTACTTAACTGAACTTTTTGACTGGAAATCCACTTTTATTTCTGGTTAACAGGAAGAAGGTATTATGTTTTATTTACAATCGAAAAGTACTGATAAACTTATTTGGAATTTATGAAAAATGGAATTATCTGATTTTTCTTGTAAGTTATTAACATGAATGTATATGCAATTTATTATAGTTGCCCTTAATGGCGATTTCATATGCTTGATATATTTATTTTAATACACATGGGTATATTAAATTTAATATTACTTTTTTTAACAGTGTACAATTGTAAGGTTGTCAGAAATGGAACTGGTACTGGCATTACTAGTACTGATAGTCAATTCTCGAACACAGCCCAGGTATATAGTATCGTCAACAAAGCATTTTAGTTGGAAGTCCTCAAGAACAGCTCCGATTTTGATAATTTTGTGTTTTTAATTTTTTGTTATATATTTAAAATCAGAAACCTTTTGGAGGGGACAAACAAGTATTTCTATGGTTTAAACCATTGTAATGATATTTAAGTGTAAAAAAATTTTTTATACGATATTCTTAAGAAACTTAAAAAAAACATATTTACATTTTTTATTCATATTGCATTCATAAATAGCTAAAGATTAAATCAAAATACAGTAAAAAAATTTCGAATTATTACTTATCATTTTTTTATATAATAGTGCAGTGACATAAAACTAATATACATAACACAATTAGAAATGTCTTTATTGATTTATTTAGTATTTAAACAATTAATGGTGAGAAATTTTATATTCTATATCAGACATTACTGAAAATATAATAAAATTGAAATAAATAATTTTTTATGAAGACTTACTTATCAGTTTTTACAAATATTTAATTAAATGTAAACAATTTACTGGTTTACTCACATACGCAAACAATAGAAAATATAATTTTCATTCATATTCTGCGTATCGGAGATACGATTAATCGTTGACGATTAATCGCAATGGATAATAACAATACCACACTTGTTTATGATGCGACTTAAACGAATACATTACCTTTTTCATTACCACGCCACGTGGACATTTGATCTATTTTTACTGTCTCTCACAACTTATTACCGTCTTTTCCCGAAATATCTACAAACAACTCTGAAACTATCGATTTCCAAAATTACTTTCCCATGGTCTCTTTTCATGATAATACCTCGAAGAGATCAAAATTATTTGTAATTAATTATTTCATAGCTTTAGTAATCACTATAAACCTTGCGAAAAAATATTATTGTGGATTCAAAAGTATTCAGAATGGGCTATCCAAAAACACATGGAAAATATAAATGTGAATAACAATTTTTTGAAATTCAAAAAAAAAAATCAAAATTAATTTTTACAAAACTTTCTTATTCTCGAAACAGAATAATTTTGTACTAAATAATTTAATTTTCAACCAAAAAACTTTCGACCAAAATGATTAATTTTATACCTTAAAATATGAATTTGTAACAAAATATAACGCAATAGTGTGTCAAACACGTAAATATTTCTTGACCCATACAGCAAATTTTTACGATGTAAATATACAATTATTGATATACAATTTGTTTTAGCAACTTTTTTTATTCTGAAATTACTATATAAAGAGATTTTCAGAAAAAATTTGGGACAAAACTGAATTTTTTAAATAAATATCATAAATATTGTTTAAACCATATAAATAATGGTATGCCCCCTCCAAAAGATTTCTGATCCTTCTAATCTCCTATTATAATTAATTACTAGAACTCACTCCTTTTTTATTAGGTTTAAATAATTCTATTAATAAATTAACACTAGTTCCCTATTCAAGAAGTAAAGGTTAGATATCAGTAACCGAGGGGGAGTATGTTTAATATAAATTAAAATACTTGGTATTTTACGTTAAAACTAATAAAAGAAAATATCAAACTCCGCTTGTTAATTTATCCAAAAGAAAACTTAGTCTACTCTAAGTGCTGGTTGAGCGCCCCGGTCTCGTCAGTGCCTCTAAGAGAGAAGGTAGAAGCTAGGAGTGGCTGAGAGAAGAGAGTTTAGTGGAGGAAAAGAGAGCTCGCTTGAAAGAAAGGGAAATAGGTACTAGCGTACGTGACTGAACCTTACGCAATGTTTTCTGCAAGACCAAAAACATGTTGATGGCACGTGTTGTTGGTAGATTGGAATGTTGACCGAGGAGAGTTCCAGGCCCTCGTGGGCTACTTAGACTCGAGCAGCTGTGTCAAAATAATGCTAATAGCTTTATTGAAGGGTGAGCAAACTTGTCGTTTGGGATGTCAAGAATCCTTTGTTTGTCACGTAGGACCTTCACTCAAATTGACACTTGGGAAGGTTTTGAGTGAAAATCACGTAAACAGATCGTTAAATTTTCAAGGTTCTCAATTTATCTATCTTACATTCAAAGATACAAAAAAAATTCCGAAATAATATGTGCTTGTGTATGCAGTGGGTGGTATGGAAGCAGATGTCTATAACTTAAAAATCATATCAACTAACTGTACCACGCAACGCCTCTAATTGTTATTTGATCTGAAATCAATTAAAATATTAGTAACAAAATTGTTCGTATTTATTAGTTGAATCGCAAATTTAAAAGATAATGCTTCTGCAGCTGGCATGAGACGCCTAAAATATTGAATTTCCATTATACTCTTCGAATTACAATAAATTCTCATGAATAAGTTTCGATGATTTTTTAATAATTACTTCCATAGCTTCTCATTTATTTTCGAAATTTCTAGTACATTTTCAAGCATAATACAAGAAATATGTCATAAGAAGCAGTTCAAGTAATGGGCAAAATTGACATTATCCATCACTTGCAACCTTTCTTATTTCCAGTATTTCTTTCTAAATCCCCAGGTGCCAATCTATGTAGGATTTAAGAATGAAGTTGTAATTTTCATTAATTTTCCTTAAAAAACTTTTAGAAAATCTCAAGAATATTAATTTTTGAAATACTTGCACAAAAGGATTTACATTAAGAGAAATATGTTTTTAAATAACACTGTAAAGCGTATCATTGAAGACAGATAAATGAGAATTTAAAAAAGAGGGAGAAAAAAGGAGACATCGAATACGTTTCGAGATCTTTAAAGTTTCCTCTGCAGGAAAGTTTGTATAGGAAACTACAAGGGAATATTTGTATGTCATTCTAGTATTATGTAAAAACCATAATTAAATTTAAAGTTCATCGTGAAGGAATTATTACCACCGTTTAAATCTAGGGTTTAAATCTGATTTTTGAGAATTAATTATAATTTTAACATTTTTTTATTAAAATCTTCATTAGAAAATCTTGAGAGATGATTTGTCAATTAATCTGTTTGAAAATTTTTGTAAAAACAAAATCAAGAAAGCCTAAATGATAATCTATTTTAGAAACTTATCCTTTTCCTTTTCTAAAATTAGTATGGGAAGCAAATTCATCGTTCTGAAAATTATTTTCAATCCGACTGAATACAAGTTTTAATTGTGCTTCTTTTAAATACATTCACTGGCTTAAAAAAATAAGATATACCGAACATGGAAAAAAGTGTCAAGGGCCTATACTATTATTTAAAAAAACAGAGATCACAATTTTGTAAAAAAGAGATCGTAAAAGTGCGTGATGAAGAATTCCTGAAGGACTGTATTTGAAATATTTTCACAAATTAATACCATAAAGTAGACACCAGTCCTATATAATTTGAAGAGAATCTAATTGCAGTTTTGTATACATTGTATACGTATTAGATAAATCTTATTAAAGTATTCAACGAATCTTCCTCAGACGAACATAATTGCAGGTGTCAAGGGAGATGTTTTTATGTGTAAAAAATCCTGGGTTATTGTAATTTTTGTCTTGAATTATTTTGAGAATTGATTATAAAATTTTTAAATTTGACTTAGAATCTCAATGAAACAATCTTTAGAGTGGATGTATTCAGAAAAAGAAAAATTTGAAATTGTGTTAACTGCAATTGAAAATAATCTTTAGAATGAGGAATTGAAATCTTGTATTGGATTTCAGAAAAGGTTGTCGTACTCAATCTTTTCGAGGATTTTTGGGGGTACATCAGACATATTTATTTTTCTTTAGAAATCCTATTAAAATTCCCCCTATTTTTTTCATGATCTTATACTTTTCCGGTAACTACAAAAGTTTCATGTCGATGGTAACCACTCGCAGTTCCAGTTGTGCTAATCAGAGCGTACTACACGCTTGGCTCGACTTCCTTTCCCGATCGCAGTCTCCCGGATCATCGCCGGCCGCCATCTTGCTGGAAAAACATATCGAGATTTCTCACGACAAAGCAGAGGAAAACTTGGTTAAAAAATAAACCTGTGGGCCTGGGTGGATTTTCTTTTCTCATTGACTTTTTCACTCAGAACTCTTAATCAGAATAATAAAGGTCGGTGTTAAAATTTTGGAACGATATCACCCCATCCAGGCGCCCCCTGCTATCTCCGGGCTGCCGGCGTGGACTTCAAGAGTAGTAGAGATAAAGCGATGGTGTTAGTTTTCTCCCCATTTCTTTCAATAATTAAGCTTATTCTACATTTCGACAAGGTGGGCTGTGTGTGAAAATCTATAAGCCTCAAGAGGACAGTTGGTTCTTCCTCTGTCCGTCTCCTTCTGTCTTAGGGTACCCTTTCACAGAGGCCTGTTTTGAATTAATCGTGGAATTAATATTTTTCATAGGATTTATTTCTAGCTATTTTGTTGCTTTATGGCAAATTTGATTGGTTGAGAAACTAGATACAGACTCGATGTGTTAAATAAATTCAACCATTAATGCAAAACGCATCTCCGTGAAAAGGTACCTTTGCGGTGGTTCGATCAATGGACAGTACAGAAAAGCGCAGACCAGACGCGTACTACCTCCCTCTCTTTCTGTCTTGCGATATGTAAATGGGTCGATAAGCCAGAAGAGGACAGAGCATGCGAGTGCTATCACCCTCTCTTTCTGTCTTGCCGATGAGACCACCCTGTGACAATTAATATTTTTCAAAAATCTCATGAAATCAAAATCAAGAAAGCTTAAATTAAAATCCACGATAAAAACTTTTTTTTCTTTTTCTGAAATCTAATACAAGATCCAAATTCCTCGTTCTAAAAATTAGTTTCAATTACTCTCAACACAATTTCAAATTTTTCTTCTTCTGAATACATCCACTCTCAACATTTTTTTATTAAGATTTTAAATATAATTAAAAAATTTAGAATCCCTTATTAAAAATATTAAAAATAAAAATTCAAATGTTGGTAATAATTCCTTAACAATGAACTTTGAATTCAATTTTGCTTTTTATATAATACTAGCATAACATACAAATATTCCCCATAAGTTTGCTTTTCAAATTTCACTGAAAAGGACGCCTAAAAGGCTTTGAAATATGTTGGATGTCTCCGTCTTTTTTTCCTCCCTCTTTTTTCAATTTTCATATATCTGTCTCGAATGAACAAATTTACAATTAAAATTAATTCTTTCAAAAAGTTTACATTCATTATGTTAGGGATCTAGTTATTCATAAGTAGGCTTTTATTGTGTAATTTTGTGCATTTACAAAAGTTGACGAAAAATTACCTCTTTCTAGTTAAAATGAATTTTATGTGTGTGTGTGTGTGTGTGTGTGTGCATGGAACACTTCCAGGACTATATCGGTGATAAGATTAGGAGGATTGTTACGTACACTGATTAGAAATGCTTGTTCTTTTGATATAAATTTAATATAAATTTATATATCAAATCAAAGAGCTTTTTTTATTCGATATGCTGCTATTTCCTGCAGATATATGGACATTCATCTCATTCGTTTCAAGTTCCTCTGGGACCTCAGAGTTCCCGATGGGTTGTTCTTGAGTGTCGAAACTGCGTTGGGGAGTATTTTGTTCATTTCTCGCTTCATCATCGCTGCAATCATCAGAATCAGAAGACTCGGAATCGAATGATTCATCATGTTCATATTGACCAGAAGCTGACTTTAGCTGTGCCCCACCTTGAGCTGTCTCTAGCAGTTGTGAGATTTCAACAATCTCTCTACTTATGATGGGTTGTCTGTAGATTTATTTATTGATATCTGCCGTGTCCCATAACATTTTTCAACTGCGCCACCTTTTCCTCATTTAAGTTTAACAGTATGCCCAGCTGAGCAGTTAGCTTTCTCAGCGTTGTTCCCCGCCAGCTCGAGGACACCTCTGCACCCCATTTTTTGAGAATCTGCGCAGAAAATTGCAGGCTCTCAGGTACTTGGGTCGCGAACTTGGCAACCTAAAGGCGAACTGGTTCAAAACTGTAATATGTAGGTTAGGCCTGTGTTACAGAAGCATCTCTATGATTGAAGATGCAACGGACTCAGCAACACAGGAACGATTCTCCTCAATTTGCCTCGGATGGTAAATCTAGCATAGTTTTTCGCTATCTCCTTCGAGGCTGGTGAAAGATTAGAAAATAAGTCTTTTTCCGTTTCTTTGTCAAGTTTTTGACGAACTTTAAAGTTATTTATTTCTATTCGTTCTATTTCACCAGCTCGACGACGAATACAAAGTTGTACATATGTTAAGGTAGGCTCTGTTTAATTGATCCACTTTTCGAAAGTGAATTCCCCTTGTTAATTTAACAGGGCATCTTCCATCTGTTTCTTTTTAAAAATACAACTTTTTAATGTCGCCAAGGCTAGGTAGAGAAATTTTTTTCTCCTTTTGACCTTGTGTTGCGTTTTCAGTGCCGATTTGACACCTTTGTTACACCTGAAATGCAGGTATCATAATAATTAGGATCGAACATTGCGGCCAATTCAATGATACTGTAATCGATTTCTTTAACCGCTAATACTAAGCGACCAGTCAACCTAATGCGCGCTCTGATCATTTCATGCTGGTTCGGCAAAATGTACTTTAGAAACATTTTGTTGCCATATGTAATCACGAGCCAGCCGAATCTGATGTCACGGACAACATCGTCTAACCGCAAAATGGGAAAAATTGTTTTGCGTAATTTAGCGAACGCCCTTTTGTGTATTGTACCAACGAGTTGTTTGATCAGGGTCATTAAGCATTTATCTTTGCTACTATTCTTACCCGAGTAGTTTTGCGAATGGCGCCGTAGGGCATTAATAAAATATGACCATTTTCAGTAAAAATACGTGACAAAAACAGCACAATTCTTCGCGTATTTACCTTGGGAACGCCTCATGACAATCCTTTTTCTACTGTTGTGACCTAAGCTTGTATTGAAGATATAGTCACCAGATTTAGATATTTCGCCGATTAGTCTTCTCCGAGCAATAATTTCTAATGGAAAGGGCTAAAATCCATTTACTTTGGGTTCGTTTGAATGTCTCTTTAGCAAATGTCGACCGAGTTTTTGTACCAATCCCTTGCAATAAAGGCACGCGTATTCTTTCCCCTCTCCATTTTTTCCTTGGGATGGGTCGGCATCTAAGTTTTCCTTCTCAGGTGTCCTAGTGCCTGGTACATTTGTTGTGGTGACTAAGCTTTGCAACGCATTGCAGTCCAATTGCCGATCTGAAGATTGTTCGGACTTTGTGTATGCTGAATTTAAAGTATTGAAAGTTCTTGTATTCGAGTTGTGTATGCTTGAACACGGCATTTCATAAAGGCTTTCATTGTCGTTGTCTGAAACTGAAAAATTTCATATATTTTTATCGTATGCCTAAAAAATATTAAGTTTGCGAATGTTTACAATTGTTCATATTAATATATTACCAGAACTCCGACTCTCTACCATTTGTTGACGCTTTCAAGGGTGCATCAGGGGCGATTTATCTGCAGATAATCGGTTAGACGAACTTCCGTCAAGTGGACCAATAATTTATACATTTAGACTTTTCTCTCCCGAAGGTGCAGCATCCCTTACTTCACCTGAGGCAACTGCAAATGTGTCCAAATCAAAATCATTATTAAATGGATAGTTGACAGAAGCAATCTTCACGAGGTCACCTACCAGTTTAGAATTACCTACCGGTGATTTTTCCATGAACTGAGAAATGAATTGTCATTAATAAATCCAATGAATTCATTTTAATGTTACTATTTCTGAACATAACTTTTCGTCGTCTCAATTTTTACACTATTATTGTTATTTAATGCTAACAATTCTTCCTGAGTGCCAATAAACATTGAAGTATTTTCAATATCAGTATTTTCGTATTCTGTAGGGTAACTAATTTCTGCATGAATAGATGTCTGAATCTATAAAATCAGAACACAAATATCATTACCCTGCGCAATAAAGAAGAATATCGTTGAATTTCACGTTCACTTCATATAATTAAAACGAAATTTTTTTGAATTATTGCGGTCTTTCGTGTCCTTTAAATTTTTATCTGATTCATGTACGATTCCTGGTGACAATGGAATCTTATATTTCTGAGTGACCACTTGAATTGATTTGATACTCGGCTTTTAGAACTGAAAAAACATGCTACTTTATTCTACGGTCTCATATTTAATATTATTCAAATTATGTGTAACAAGCAGGAGGAAAATAGTACGTTTCTTTACCTGTGCGTTTGCGTTTCCTTCAATTTCCGCATTTTTCGTTATTTCCGGTAGCTCTTGAAAAATTAGCTGTTGTAATGCACAGTTTTTTACATCCTCTTCTGAAAGAAATCGAACAATTGCTTGATGAGCTCAATCAATTGCTTGGGCAGAAGAACGATGGGTAAATTTGAATTTGACTTTGAGCCAAATCCTTCAATTTCTTGGTTTGTAAAAAAACTTTACGTTTTCTGAATGCTGATCATTTTTTTAGGTTTATTATATTTTTTCGTTTATAAAAGAAAGTTAAAGATTTTTGAGGATTAAGTTTGGCCTTCTTATTGTTTATTTATGAACATAAGCGTTGATTATTCGTAAGAATATACTATCTGTTTTGCCGAATTCAAGCTCGTCTTTAACGCTCTGTTTAATCAATATAATTTTTTTTTGTATGAATATCTTCCAATGAGCAGTTCTGTGCAAAATCATCTGAAAAATTTTAGACATATTTAGTAATTTTGATGACCATTTTATTATCCGTTCTTCAAGGTATCAAAGGAAAAACACTAATATAATTCTTTAAAGAATCGAATGGTTCAGAAGGTATTCAAAATTGAACATTTTAGTAGTTTTTTTCAAACTTTCATGACTTTGGTGATTTTAATGGATTTTTGGCAAGGGCAACTTTTTTCGGAAAAATTTTTCAAATTTTTTTTATCCAATGGTCTCTGGTTGTCAGAGATTTTTTCCATTTATAATTTCATTACATTAATCAAAGACTTTTTTATATATGAAAACATCTCCCTTTACAACTGCAATTATGGTAGTCTGAGGAAGATTCGTTAAATACTTCAAAAAAATTTATTGAATACGTATACTATTAACACAAAACTGCAATTAGATTTCATTCAAATTATCTAGAAATCATGCCTTATTATTTGTAACAATAATTTTAAATATTTCTAAAGACACTGATTTAAAATACATTTTTGTTCAAAGTTTACTTGAAAATAAACGGTGAAAAAACCTTCTTAAAAACGAAATTACTGAAATAGTAGATATTACATTTTTAAGAGATCTACTTTATGGTACTAAATTTGGAAAATATTTTGAATGCAGTCCTTTAGGAATTCTACATCACGCACTTTTACGATCACTTTTTTATGAATCTGTGATCTTTGTTTTTTTATAATCGGTTGTAGGCCCTTTGACACTTTTTTGAAGATTTGCTATATCGTGTTTTTTTAATCAGTAGATGAATTAAAAAGAAGAAAAATCAAAAATTATTTTCAGTGCGATTGAAAATAATGTTTAGTAGGATGAACTTGTGTCTTGTACTGGATTTCAGAAAAGGAATAAGATAAGTTTCTATCATGGATTGTAATTTAAGCTTTCTTGATTTTGTTTTCATGGGATTTTTAAACAGAATAATTGACAAATGATCTCTCAAGGTTTTGTAATAAATATTTTATTAAAAATTAGAAAAAATTACAATTAATTATCAAAAACATTAAAGATACAGATTTAAACGGCGGTAATAATTCCTTAACAATGAACTTTAAATTGAATTCTGCTATTTAAATATTACTAGCATAACATACAAATATTCCATTTTAGTTTCCCATTCAACTTTCCCTGCAGAGGGAGCCTTAAAGATCTCGAAACCTATTGGACGTTTCCTTCCTTTTTTCTCCCTCTGTTTTTAAATGCTATACATCTGTCTCCAATTAGCCGTTTTGCAGTGTTATTTAAAAAAATACTGCTCTTACTGCAACTCACTTTGTGAAAGTATTTTAAAGAACTGATTTTCTTGAGGTTTTTAAAACAGTTTTTTAAGGTACATAATTCTTTACAAACCTCCTTGTGTAATTTTGTTCTATAATTTTCTTAAAGTTTATGTTGGTTTAAAAAATCTACTTTAAAATACCATTATTGATCCAAAAATATTTC
>NC_046657.1:157763983-157773107 GCF_010883055.1 Belonocnema kinseyi
AAAAACTTAAAGGCGCAGACTCAAATACTCCCTCTAAAAATCCTCTAGAATTGCGTAGGAGTCAATGAATGGGGGACTGCCTATAAAAAGGGCAGCACGACCCCGAATAGACAGTTGAAGGGTTGCGTAGAATACGCAACGCATCTTGAGGACTAACTATCCTCAAGTATCTTTTAATATCTTGTTAACTTAGGCTAAAAACCTAAGTTTACTTGATATTACTTAGAGAAAAGACCTCTGAAGCGGAAGCTGGTATACCCAGTGTATCCGGTTCCAAGAGCAATCTTTTTCAAAGTCCGTTCGCTGATTTTACTCAAAACTTAACTGTCTTTCCTACGGGAGTATTTTTTAAGAAACGCACTCTAAAGAGTTGAACATTAAAATTTTGAGAAAATTTTCTAAGTCCAAAGGACTAAAATTGACTTAGATGAAATCGTCTACATTTTGACTTTGAAATATTTGAGTTCCAAGGCTAAGTGCCACTCAGAATAACCAAGAGAAATATTGTCTCTTATAAATTTCCTAAACAAACCGAAGAGCAAGGCATGGTATATCCATCAACCATGGTCAAGTAAGTTTGATTCTGAAATTAGAAACTTGTACCGAGAATCTTATATCTTTATGGACAGACGGTAGCATACCTCTCTAAATCTGGCTAAGAAAAGTTTTAAATCTCGGCATGAGCCTCGAGAATAATTCTATGAGAATCTGAGGTAGGAAATTTCACTTTCGAAAATAAAAGCATTATAGAGGCAGTCCCTCGAAAAACTGGAAATAACCAGAAAAGAGTACACAGTTGTGAGAAATTCTTTATCTTCCCTCGTCCTAATCCTTTAAATTAGGTAGGCGAGTGCCTGTAGTCCGAGCCGATCTCAACTCAGGTCAAATTTACACTTATTGTGCGAGCGCAAGCAGTAGACAGGTGCCACCCCTTGCCCTGCGTGGGGACACTGTCATAAAAGGCCGAGTGCCAAACATTCACACGTTGCCATTGTGCACCTCTTTGTTGAAAAGATCGATCGATTATCACCTATTATTGCGGACTTACGTAAAGTTGTAAACAGAAAAAAGGTAGTCGCCGAACGACACCTGTGAAAAATACGAGTTCACTGAACTTTTAAAGGTTTAATACCTGAATGCGCGCGAATTCAGTCTAGAGTTGTGTTATCCTCTACCTATTTTATTGAGCCACGGCTACTCTCTTAAAAGAGAATTATTTTATTTGGATAAACCAAATTGACATCGTATAATTATAAAATAAATGTGAGTACAACCCAAGACTTGAATTCCAATAAAGTTAGAAATTGAGCATAGGGCAAAATATAATGTAAACGAGAACAAGTTGATTTAATAAAAATCTTAAAAGGAATACATAAAATCTCATTCCTCCTCCATGCGCAACCACAATATTCAATGAAAAATTATAATAACAATTTAAATTGTCCTAGAGCTAGATGTAGTTGCTCTTTGTTTTTAGCATAGATCTTAAGATCATCCACGTGAAATACATGAGTGACCTTGTACTTTCGATCTGCAGGTTTGCCGCAAAAGTACCTGTCGGAATGGCGAAGGGCATCAATCTCTTTATGCAACTAACGATTTGCGGATGAACCTTTAAGCTTTCCAAAAGACAGATGATAAGTCTATAAGAGGTCCAATTAAAAGTTTTACGATAATCAATCCGGGCCATCGATAGGTCACGCTGGTAAAATGCTGCATCTTTGCAGACACATCTATTGATGAGCAGGTTCTCCCGACATCCCGCTACGCTTTTCCTTGAGCCTCGTTGTTCATAAATTTCTTGCCAGGTTCAATTGCCCAAATAATCCTATCATTTAGGATAGCTGTGAATATCTTATACAGTGTGTTCAGACAAGTGATTAGCCTGTAATTCTTCGGGTCAGCTAAGTTGCCTATTTTCGGCAGGAGTATTGTGCGCCCTTGCACCAACCTTTCCAGAATTGGCTCTTCCAACTTTAAATAAGAGGTGAAAATACGGGCTTCTTCCACCAGAAGGTTTTGATACAATCTGGTCCCGGAGCGGAATAGTTCTTCATCCCTCTTAATACTTTTTTCACCTCCTAGGTAGTGATGGGTGGCTAATCTTTATCAGGTGTTATGAGGGCATCACACAGCTCCCTAAAGCTATTTATATTTTCTGAGTCTTCGTTCATCCTATACTGCACTTCGTAGACTTCTTTCGACCTCCTTTGGTTTGGGTTGGTGGTCGACAGTCACTAGAGGGTCTTTAAATAGTCGAGATGGGTCAGAGAGAAACTGTTGATTTTCTCTTACCCACTTCTCTCTCCGCTCTAGACTTCTTTTAGCGTCAGGTAGTATCCGTATTCTCTGAACAATATGTTGCCTGATGTTCAGCAGCTTTAATTTGTTAAGTGCGTGATAACGGGTTCAGTGTTCACGCGGAAACTTTCGAACCTTGGTGGTAAAATTCCTGCCAGATGTGATGTATTCAATTCACATTTAATGCGGGACACGTACTGTCTTGCCCAGCCTATCTTTATGGCAAGTTGATGCATTCGTCTTTTGGTCTTATGATCAACCGCTGGTTTTGTTTTACGGTTCACATCGGCCAAATCATTAGCTGCATTATATATACAATAATTGATAGCCCAGAGGTCGGATTCTTCGGAAAAATGTCCACGAAGCTCGTCATCAATTTCAGCCAGAACTTCAGGCTTGAGAGAAACCTTGGTGCTGATATTTCTCCGGGTCATAAAGCATCGCTCTTCCTCTGTCGTATGCAGGCCCGGGGTTGGTCTTAGTGGCGCCTCTCTTTCTCTGTTGCCGGCTTGTTCTAGTTGTGGTAGAGTAGACATTCCGCCTACATAGCCCCTTTTTTGGGGTAGTTCGGCATGGTTTCACAGACGTTGATGCGCAAAGTGCGATAGTTTCGGGTGTTTCTCGCACCAGAGAGCATGCAGCTATGCCATGTAACCCCGTTCAGGGGCCACACTCTTATCGTAGCATTCTACCAATTCGTGATTCAGTCGCTTCCTCCACATAAAGGTCACGAGATTCCGCCTAGGGCTCCGACGCCTCCCTTTTACCCCCCTCAGGCCGTGACCCTGCCGAAAGTGGAGCCTCCCGCGGTAAGGCTTCCACGAATGGAGAGAGTACAAAGAAGGTAGCGCGAGGAACCAATCTATAGTACGGCTCGCACCCCCCAGTATTGGAACAAGACGCGTAGTGCCCCTAAGCTTTCTTTAATTATCTTTGTTTTGCTTCTCGTCATATTCTTTTTACTCTACTATGTTTTATTGTTTTTATGATACAGGGCAGTGCTAACTCCGGTGAAGGTTCATAATGTAGTCAGTAACCGCCCTGTAATTACATGTTCTTCAAGTGGTCCACCACTTGTAGCGTGTTTATTTCAAACCGTATCCGTGTTGGTCTGAATAGTCAGACCGTGATTAAAAAAGCGTTCAGTTCCTCCTGCAACTTATTAATTCGAATTCAAATTGTACATTCTGGTGCAGCAGAACCCCACAATGAACTGTTATTTTTCTCTGATTAAATATCATAAAACTCACCATGTATTTATTTACTTATGCGTAGAAGCTTTTTAATATTTTATCGTGAAATTTTGTTGGGAATTCTCTTAAGTGTCTTATTATAAGATAATTTTACTTTTAAAATTATTTTTGAATTTTAAGACATTGAAAACAAAATTAAAAACTGAAGAACGAACTTCGTAAATTTCCATGTAAAGTGTTAGGGCACTAACGACACCATGGGGACCTTTAAGCGTCAATTGTTTCTAGATTATTTTCTTCAATACCAATGATTTGTGCGCGTATCAATTATTCAAAAAATTCTTTTGTCATCATTTTAAAATTTTAGTTTAGACATTTCTATTTTGCGGACACGTGAAGAACAGACCTTTTAAATGCACTTTAGTTTCTCATTAAAAAAGAAAGTAAATTAAATTTTGATATTTTGCTGAAATCTATTGGAATGTGTATATAAGATTTCCGAAGATCTGAAAGGCAATGCAAAATTTGAAGATTTCGAAAAAATGTCAAAGCTTTTCAAAAAATTCAAAAGGTTTCCAGAAAGTCAAAAACTTTTCTCAGATTCCTGGAAAATTTTTTTTACTGACATTTCATTAAAAAGAATGGGTTTTAGAGAAATTTTAAAGAGATTTCATCATTAAACAAGCAGATATTAAAAATGAAGCTTAGTTCGAAATTTTTATTATGTAATCAAAATAATTTATCTCTTCAAATTATATTTGGGGGCATTTTGTTCTTTCTTGACTGGAAAATTCGTTTTGTTTAAAAATTGTAGTATTTGGCTAAAAATTCGCATTTCTGATTTGAAAATTAATCAGTTATGGTTCAGATTTCCAATATTTTGTTGATACTTCGTGAATAATAGACATCTTCGCTATACTTTAGTTTATTATTTAAGAAAAAAATCACATTTTAGAATTTTGCTAAAAATACTTTCATATGAATACTCTATCCTGTAGTAGAATTTAAAAAACTTAAAAAAAGATATAAAATCAAGAAAATGGATGAACGCCTAGTTTCACTGGCTAAAAGTAATGTGTAGATTTTTGAAAATTTTTAAGAAGAAAGTTTTTTAATAATTTAAAGATTTCAAGAAAAATAAAAAAATGTATTGAAATTCCTGAAAAAATTAATACTTATTTTCTATTTTAGAAAATGAATCTTAAGAGAAAATTAAATTTAATTATTGCCTACCGATTCCATTTCAAATCAGGCTTCAATTTTTTATCATTTTTGTAACTTTTGTGAAAGATTAAAAAGGTGAAGTTTTCCAGAAAATATTTTGCTCGCCTTCTCGAAATTTGATTTAAAAAAATTAAATAAAAAAATAAATTTCTGAAAAACGTCAACTTTTTATTCTATTCAATACTTTTGAAAAGTTTCTGCGGATAGAAAAAATGCATCCTATTAGCTCTTTGTGGGCGAAACAATTTTGAAGATCGAAAGAATTTTTTTTTCGTAAAAATAAATGTTTGAATTTTTCTCGTCAACGATAAAATATTTCGCAAAAGAGCAAGGGCTAATTTTTATAGACTTTTTTTCGACGTTCGAACTTTTATTTCCAAATTTTTTGGTACATTTCGTTGTTTCGGGAAAAAAAAGAAAATTAGATTTTCTGAAACAAGCACATTGTTCAGGAACTTGTGCAATTTAAATTAATTTTATAAAAACAACAATATTCAATTAAGCTGTACACTAAATGATTAGCAGGAATACAAATTTTAGAAAAAATACAATTAAAGCAATGAATGAGATGTTAAAAATGACATACTTCAGACGATAGGATTTAGGTGTTGAAAGAATACTTTATTCAGAATTATTCGACGTTTTGAAAACTATACGCTTTCCTTATCAGGATAGAGTCGTGTATATAAAAGTTCCTTATATCATGTCGCGTATTTATTTAAAAGTATCTTCAATTTTCCTTTTCTCAATTCTTCTCTGAAAAAAGTTTTAAAAAATTAATATACTAAAAAAAACTTTTTTACAATTAAAATGCGATAAAAAAAGGATATATGTTTTCTATTAAAAGTTAGGTTAGGAATTTATAAAAGTTTTTATATTTACCTTTGAGTTATCTTCATTTCAGGTTAGTAAATTAAATAAATTTCATTTTTTATTTTTAAAAAATATTATATTATAACACACATATAAAAGCAGTAGTTATCTTTAAAGACTACATTTTGGTAGGATGGAAACAAAACTACGTTTTGCTCCATTTTTCAAACGAGAAAAAGAGAAAGAGGACCATTAACAGAGAAACACCTAGCATTACCGTATCACAAGTTTGGTAATGAGGGTTCTACGAAGAAGGGAAGGTAGGAATTACAAATGATTGGCAAACATGAAAAAATGGTTATTTAGACTATTGATAAATTAGTAACTATGAAAAAAAGTTGAAATATGGAGCAAATCTCAAATTTCCATCCAAGGCCAAATTTCCATCCTACCAAAATGTAGTCTTTAAAGTGAACTAATGCTTTTATACTTGTGTTCTAATATAATGTTTTAAAAAAAACAATTGAATTTATTTAATTTACTAACCTGAAATGAACCCGGTAATAAGCGCTTAATAGAGAAAAATTAATATTTTCAGATTCAGCGCAAAAGTGAAGATTATTCTATTATTTTGAATGCGCGATTTTTCCATCTGTCTAAAATGGCACCATAAGAATAAGATACCTCCGAAACTTATTCACTTGTGTTTCCATAGCGACCGCCAAACGGTTTTCTATTCTCCCAAAGAGAACGTATTTCAATATATTTAATTCCTTCTAATTGTAACGGTAACACACCTCACAGAGATATTTTTTATTCCTCAGAAGTGGTCATATTTTCATTTTATTTCATTTCTTCTAATTTGTTCACAAACTATGTGTAATAAGTTGTTTTAATTCCTTCATGCGAGATATAAGTTCTGAAATTTTAATTCTAACCAATTCAACTCTGCCTCTTTAGAGTTCAAATTATTTACATTCACACATTAGGCTAGATTTCTTTGGTGCATTTTTTAATACGTTTAAATAAATGATTAAAATATAAATAAATATAAATATTTTTCGAATTTATAAGTTATAAAAAGATTTCATAATGAAAAATAGGTTAAATAAATGCTTTCGCAAAATTTTACAAAGTCGATTGAAAGGAATAGGATTTGCACTTTTTCTGTTCCCGTCGGGGGATTTTTAGACGAAGGAAAAATCACGTATTCATAGGAATACAAATTCCTAATTTTTCTGAATTTAACGCTTATTACCGGGAAGATAACTTAATGGTAAATATAAATCCTTTTTTTAATTCCTAACCTCACTTTTAATAGAAACCACACGAAAAAAATTCTTGTGGCGAACGAGTGAATCGAGAATATATTAAACTCAAAGAAAGTGTCCGCTCAGATTAGGTAAAACATTTAGTTAGAAGAGTTAAACATTTAGTTACTGTGTGTAAATTGTTGTCGTAAATCAGTAATTTATACAAAATTGCTAAGTTCGAGAGCTTATTATTTTCGACAGATTATGTATAATTTTATTATCTTTAGATTAGAAAAAATTCAGTTGTTATAGAAATACATTAACTTACTGTAGCTAATTTTTCATCTGGTATCGCGAAAATGAATTTCCCTGAAATCCGTGTAATGCATTTGGAGGTCCAGTTTGTTGTTTTTATCGCGTTTCTTGATTATTTTTAAACCTCGATATTAGGATATTTTATCACGTTAAGATATAGTGCTTAAAATTTTTAAAATGCCATCACTGTGAACAATTAATGAATAATTTAATGGAAATTAATTTGAGTGCTAGCATTTACTTCATAACGGCGATAAATTTCTAGATCTTATTATCTAGTTTATTAGAATGGAATATCGCCGTGCTGCCGCGTTGGAGACCCGTGTTCGATTCCCACCAGCTTTATTTTAATCACATTTTTCTGTTGCAGCTTTGTAATATAATATTCCTGCATGTATATAATAATATATAAACTGTATGTAATCATGTTTTCTGTTCAATTGCAATTTAAATAAATATAATAGTGCGAAAGAGTTCAACATCCCATAATAAATAAGTCTCCATTTACCTCGTATGCTGGTGTAAAGGATACGTGTGTCGTAACCTTCAACGCGATGCGGAGCATGTTGGGTTTATTTTTTGTCGTCTGCTAATCTAATTGCACCAATTTTTACTTAGTCGCTTATTAAATCAGTGGGCTGGTCTCTCTAGATGTTACTATAGTCCTTTGCCAATATTGCAATCGTCTGTATATATTAATGCAAGAAATTTAGAATTTTCTTCTACCCAAATTAGTAAGTGGCTATAATGATATTTACATTGCTTGCTGGTTTCCTACAGAGCTTTGTAAATACTTCAAACCTTTTTTGAAATAAATGTAACATTTAAAAATTTTATTCGAATGAATTTTGTAGTTCGGCATGTTGTTACTAGTTACTACTCGAAGTAGTAAACATTACAAAAGTTCCGGTATGTCCCTACATTGCAAACTAAAAATAGTAAAATCTAGTTTGATTTTTAGTAAATATTGCAGAAAAAGGTTTCTGCGTGTAGAAAAATAAAGTTGAACTCTTTAGGACACAAAAATAGAAAAGTCAAAGATTTCTTAAATAGGCATGTTTATGCATTAAAATCTAACTACTGATAAAAATACATTTAAAAAGAATTTTATAATATACCAATTTTTCAGTTCTATTGTGTTTGTCTATTTTTAAAGTTTTTATTTTCTTAACCTTTGGTTTGATATATTTTTATCAATAGAAATTGCTGAAATTATTAACGGAAATGCAATATCTCAAATCTGTGACTTTAAAAAACCTCCAGTCCCCGTAGTCGTGACAAATTCACTAATCAACAAACTTGGTTATAATTATAGAATATCGCTAAAAAATTATTTTTGAAAGTACCAGTAGATAATAAAACCGCGATTGATAGCTTCATTTCTGGATGTACACTTACTTCTGACTTCAGCATGCTTCATTATATTTTAATGACTTGCGGAGATTTTACTGACTTCCGGAGCTTTCAATTGACTTTACGAGAATTTAAGTCACTTTAAATGACTTCTTGTGAATTCAAATAGCTTTAAATATTTCAGGAGAATTCAGGTGAATCCACATAAGTTCAAATTACTTCAGATATTTGAGATTCCAAGAAGTTACTTTAGGGAAATTCCACTAACATCAAATGAATTCAATTGAATATACAAAAAAAGCTTTACCTTTTGGCCAGACCTAGGCGAGACAATATGGTCAGCTTCCACACTGGAAACAGACAGGTAAAACCGTCGCGCTAGCAGTGAGAGAGTTACTGCCCTTTAGTTTGGAGCGGCATCTGCTCCGGATTCGGGGCACTGGTTACCTCAAACTTACGGGGATCAGTCTTTCCAAAAAGTGGCTGCTATATGATCCTAGACTGCGAAAGCGCGGAACTGTGCAGTTTCTGGGGAGCGGCAGGGCCGCCACCCTCACATTTTTTCACAATACCCTGCCGGCAAGGGGGGGGACACTCGACTAACTATGGTGCGGGCGTGGAACTTGCCGCGCTCGACCTTCCCATTGTAGGAGAATTAGAGCCGATTGAGAA
>NC_046657.1:157773207-157774557 GCF_010883055.1 Belonocnema kinseyi
TTAAAATTCGTGATCAGCGACCTCAAAAACCCACAGTAAAGTATTTTCAATGTTTATAAATCGGTTTAAAATCGTAAAACTTGATTTTAATGTCATTTTAATTAAATTTGAAACAAAATTTTCACTTTTCGCGATTTTCTGCCTGTTCATCGCCGTATGGTGGCTTGAAATTTTTATTAAAAAAAAAATCCAAACATGGTTTTCGATGTATTTTTTCCCGTAGAATTCGATTCTGAAGTAAAAAAAATAAAAATTTTCTTTAATTTTTTTTATTTAAAAAAAACCATGAAAAAACCGTAAAAAATTAGGTTTTTCGAGCAAAACCCCATAAAAAAGTAGCTGGACCCTACTTTTTTATTGCAAATTCGGATTCAGCGTCGAAAAATACATAAGAATATATTGGTCTGGTCAATTGCACAGACACTTTTGTTTTTTTTTTGTGGGCCTGTGTTATTTAAACAAAACTATCACTGTTATAAACAAATTTTATAAGCAAAAATACATTTATGGAACTTTCGTAGGATTCAATATTTTCTCCTCATAAAAAATTAGCTTTAAAAACACTAGAATGTTTTTTCACCTCAAAAATTGTGTAAAGAATAAGTATCAGATATTGTTATTGACAAATTATATAAACAATTGAATTATATTCGTGTGTTTCTACAGACAAAAAAAAAGATTTTGTCAAGAAGAGTAGTTGCTGGAAAAATAATTTCTTTTTCCAAAAATGTACCCATATAATGCAATTGTTTATCTAACTTGTTCAGAACAGTGACTCATACTATTGCCTGACAACATTTGTAATGTGAAATAAAATTGTGTTGTATTTAAAGATGATTTGTCTTGAAAAAAGATATTTGATCCTATGAAAGTTCTATAAATGTATTTTTGTTTATAAAATTTGTTTAGAACAGTGATTTATTTGTTGCAATAATTTATTATTATGATATTTGTGTCTTTCCATCAATTTCTACTGATTTCTGTTGCACTTCTTTGGTTTAGATAAAGATAAATAATAATAATACATTGGAAAATCCTATTTTCTTAAATTGTTTAATAACATAACATTTAAGACAAAAAGCAAATGGAAATTCGGCTTCGAGGGATTGTTGTGGAATTTTTTCCAGAGTATTTAATATTTTAGCACTTTAAAATCAATAAAAAATTACGACCTTTAGCTGGATTTCTCCGCGAAAATCCATTACTGGACCACTTTACAGTATAACAAAAATGTTATAACTTTTGAAGTTATTCACCGATTTTTGTCTATCTTCTTTAATTGTTCTTCTTAAAATTATTTAATTTAATTTAATTTAATTTAATTTAATTTAATTTAATTTAATTTAATTT
>NC_046657.1:157774657-157777515 GCF_010883055.1 Belonocnema kinseyi
ATTTTTGTAAAAAAAAAATCAAAACATGGTTTTCGATGTATTTTTTCCCGTAGAATTCGATTCTGAAGTCAAAAAAATAAAATTTTTCTTTATTTATTTTTTTTATTTAAAAAAGATCATGAAAAAACCGTAAAAAATGAGGTTTTTCGATCAAAACCCCATAAAAAAGTAGCTGGACCCTACTTTTTTATTGCAAATTCGGATTCAGCGTCGAAAAATACATAAGAATATATAGGTCTGGTCAATTGCACAGACACTTTTGTTTTTTTTGTGGGCCTGTGTAATTTATTTTAAAAATATTTGTATCTGTGCATCAATTTCTATTGTCTTATGTTTAATTTACTGGCTTACAAAGGTTTAACCTATCCTAACCTAACAAAACCTGACCTAACCTAACCTAGACGAATGAAATTCAACCACACGTGTAGCTATGTAAGCGTACGGCTCTCAGTTTTAAATGTGTGCTATATTTAATAGGTTACCTCGATCTTAACCTACAAATGAATCTAACTTAACAGAACCTAACGAACTTTTGCTTAACGCAAGACAACTTAACTTAAGTGTTCCCGTTGTAACACAATAAAATTCATTTTATTGTACTACAGGTGGTTCAAAAATTTAGACGCACATTACTCGTTTGAAGAAACTTAGAACTACAAGTAGAATTGACCCCATTTCAATTAATCTGACAATGTTTGTATGAATTAAAATGTAGAACTGTAACTTAAACATGCAAATGAATAAGAGTTTTATTCCAAATTTTTTTCTCTCTGCTTTTCTTAAACTTAAGGGATATATTTATACTATCTTTCGTGTTTACATTTTATCTTGCTTTTTATTGTAATTAAATTGATTTATAGACCAACTTCAGTCGATTTTCTGCCTGCTATAACGTGTCCTTTTTTCTTCGAAGAACGATGCAAAGGGTTACGCTTACGTTTAAGACCTACATTCGTTTCCCTTTTCAACATCCAGCAAAAATCAGTCATCATGACCTCGTCCCATCCACCCTGATATCGTTATTCCATCACTTTTATGTCTTGATGAAAACGTTCCCCTTGTTCTTCGCTGAACTCAGCAACATTTTCTGGAAACTTATCCAGATTATCAAGAACGTAAAGTTTTAAATTCAGAAAGCAGCCTAACTTTTAGTAGATTCTTATCATTTTCGCAACAACATTCTCGTAGTCTAGTAATTAGTATCTCTTGTCAATATTCGAATCTGTGGTCCATCAAAGACTCCTTCTTTCAATATAGCGTCTGAAACATTAAGGAATTTAAGGGATATATACTAATAGCATTGTCCATCTTTGTCTAACGCCTTGACAAATTGCTTCATGAGCCCAAGCTTTATGTGGAGGGGTGGTATTAAAATCTTTCCTGGATCAACGAGGCTTTGGTTGCTGATATTATGAGAACCAGGTTTGAATGAATCTCTTTAAGGTCAATGTTTTTTGCTGTAATGATTGGCTCGATCTCTGCTATTCCATAGACATATAAAGCATGGCTCTCTCGTGAAACCCGATTGTTGACCTAATATCATTGTTATGATTTTGAGATCACCACGTATTTGCCATTTGTTATTCGTGTAATTAACTTTTTCAAGAAGCATTTTAACAGTATTCGTGTTATGCAGTAAAACAGCCTTAATGCTGCGTTTTGACGAATGAATGAAAATTCGCCATTCTTCGTCTCTGTACACATTTTTCTTCAAGTGGTTCATTAGTTCGTTAACGTCAGTGCAGTACACTAAAGACGTCTCTTCGTCTTTAACGAAAAACTTTCTGAATTCTTTGTCCCTGTCGCGATAGAATGAAACTTTTGTCTTTGGCTCTAGAAGATTTCTTCTTTTTAGAAATGAAGCGGCAAATTTAGCGCCGTCTTTCGGTAATCCCAGATCTCTAATAAAATCATTCAGTTCTAATTGCGGCACTAATATTGGAACCTTCAATTTCATTTTATACACGCCATATTCGTCATCTTTTTCGTCATTTTCATCGGAATCATTAGAACTATTTTCTGTTCGATCACTGGTTTCACTACCGTCTTTATGACGTTGACTTTCAACTTTCATTCTATCATCTTCTAAAGCGCTTAAATCAGTCTGGCGTGCATTTTTATTGATTTCAATTGCTCTTGGGACTGTGCACACATTAATGGACGAAATTTTATTTTTATTTTTGGCGTGGAACCCTTTGACGGAATTCATGCAAAAGTAGTAGTCCTTTGCACTAACGGGTTTTTGCCATGTGGTTGGTGTAGAGTATTTGCGGTACTTTTCGTTGTTTGAATATCTTAGACGATACAACATAAGTCTGCAGGAATTGCAAATGATGTGAGGAACCCATTTTGTTTCTTGGTGCAGCAATTTACGGTCAAAACACTTTTCGTAAAGAGTTTTCACTTCCTCGTCGATTGATTTTCGCAAACTGCTCACTTCATATTTACTGCAAATGTAACAGAATGAATCTGAGCTATTCTTGCAGGCATGCGATTAAGAAATGCTCGCGGTTTTTTCCTTATGCATGAGACTATATACCAACCAAGTGATCCATTGATGAAGTGCTATGGTTGTATGATGACGACGTCGGAGAGCCCGCTTTCCCACCCTGACCAGACGCCTATACTGGGGTTTTTCCCTGCATCGTAATACACTTTTTACCTGTGTCTGCCATGACGGCCTGAACGCCGTTTACCCAGGGACTCAGCCAATGTGGATCCGTAGCCCACCGTCACCACGTGGAGGTACCCTGGTTAGACACAGGCGAATAATGCTAGCAACAAGCGGTTACGAAACTCCAGACATTTACTGCTATTAATGTCAAAATATGAAAGTACGCAAGAACAGGGTTGCCAGC
>NC_046657.1:157777615-157788351 GCF_010883055.1 Belonocnema kinseyi
CTCGAGTTCACCCATTCGATGTAGCACACATTTGCTACTGGGAAAATATGCTTCCAGAGCTTTACGTGTAGTTCAATAAATTTCTGTTAATTCAGGTTAGGTTAGATCAGGTTCTTTTGGGTAAAGTTATGTGAAATAAGTTGATATCAAGCAAAGGTTGATCCTTCACAGTTGTCGACATTTTTTTGAAGTGAAAATTTGCATCACTGGCATTGATTTCAAATTTATTTGCCTCAGTGCATGATTTTTCGTTATTTTTTGAGGTTATGGCTCAACCATGACATGATGGGTGATTTTTGATACCGAATTTGAATTCAGCGCCCCAAAATCCATAGGAACGTGTGTCTTGTTACCAGATCCGCACACTTTTTTTGTGTGGCTGTGTTATTGGACGTGTTGTGAGTGCTGTGCTATTTTAAATAAAAGATGAGTGATTATCTGGCATACGGTTTCCGGTGGAAGGAAAACCAGACTCAGTGCGTTTTATGTCTCGCGAAATTTTCTCCAGTCTCAAAGGCACCTTCAAAATTTAAAAAAACATTTAGACAGCTTACATCCGCAAGATGCAGGGAAGCCGGTGCACTATTTCCAAGACAAATTGGAAGCTTTGCTCTTTGAGGAGGACAAAGGATTATTGAACGATCCCATGAATAGCACAGATTCTTCCGACAACACTAAGTTGTTAACTGCCTCATTTTATTCGGCATTAACAATTGCCCGAAATTCCAAGCCACACACGCTCATGGAATCAATAGTCATGCCTATAATGATCGATGCTGTTCGCGAAGTCTTGGGAGAAGATGCCGCTGTAAAGATATCGAAAATGCCTCGTTCGAACAATACAGTTCACCGTGAGACATGAAGAAATCGAGGAGAGAATGCTGTTCTATTTGGCGCTACCGGGAAGAACCACAGGAGAGTCTCGTTTCCAGGCGATGATGGACAAAGTTCATTTTTTTGAATTCGATTGGAACAAATGTGTTGCCATTTGCACAGACGGAGCTGCTGCGATGACTGGGAAAAATGTAGGGTTCGTAAAACCTATTTTAGAAATAGCGCCAAATGCGAAATGGAAACATTGCATGATTCACAGATATGCAATAGCTGTGAAACCTCTACCCGGGGATTTAATGTTTGTGATGGAGGTATGTGTCAGCATCGTTAATTTCATAAAAACTGCATCTTTAAAGACTCATTTATTCGAAGAACTATGCTCCTTATTGGGAGCAGATTTCATACACTTATTGTATCTTACAGAAGTAAGGTGGCTGTCCCCGGGCAATTCATGAGCAGTAGTAGAGCAGTTACCACGCTGCGATCTTTTGAGACTCAGCCCTTGGCTTGGGGATTCGCTAGATAGTAGATAGGGACAGTGGTAATTTTATTCGTCACCGAGGTGAGCGGTTACCTTAATCCGAAGATCATACACCGCCCTTCCCAGAGGGAAGACTCATTTTACCCGTCTCTTATCACTAGTGAGGCCAGTTGCCTTGAAGATTCGTGTCATGCTTAAGCGTGACCGGATTCTCGGCGGAAACGGTAATGGAAAAACTACTCGCAAATCTTGCAAAGAAGCCCAGGTTTCAATGCAGGATCAGATCGAGCCAAGAAGACCAAGTCGACTTTTTCAAGGAGAATGGATTAGCCTCTCACAGGTACACAAGTGGACCTGGGAGAGTTTCCAGCGGGGTCCACGAGGAGGTTTCCACTCTTAGTCACCACCCCCCAAGACGATGGGGGGGGGGGGTCTACGCCTTTTCGTGCCGTCGAATTGATCAGCACTCCCAGTCAGACACTGGTTGTTTCTTTCCGTTCAACAGTTTTTCGCAGTGGGGTTGACATTAGCCAACCCCAAGGCTAAGCACCAAGGAGTACAGGCTGCTTGGTCGGAATAGACCGGGTGCTGCACACTGCTTCTTTCGTGCTGTCGAGTTGAGCAGCAATCCCAGTCAGACACTGGTAGGTCATTTCCGTTCAATTATTTTTTCACACTAGGGTTAGTTTGGGCGAACTCTAGTGTTAAGCACCGGAAAGCACAGCCTGCTCGGTCGGATGGACGGGGTGCTGCAGGCTGTATACTGTTATTTTCCCTTGTCACGAAGCTCCGACCCCCCGTGATTCAGTTGGACTTATTAAACACTAATACTTCTATCTTCCATTCTCCACCAGAGAAGACAGTGGGAATCTCGTTAATCCATTCATGCGCGTCACTAATTAGATGATGAGGCATTTGGCTACCTGAAAGAGAGGAACTTTTAGAACACCCCACGAGCAGGGTAGACCGTTGAAATCGTTCACTCCCTCGAACTACTCTGATTAAGTGCAAAGCGATACTACGATCACACGTCACACTCATTGAGCAGACACCTGTGTTGATCGCCGGAGATCGATATTGGTCCAATATCGCTCCTTTCAGACTCATGCTCGCATGACCCCGTCTACAGTTCAGAAAAGTTATAAAAAAACTTTTCCCAAACCACATGCCACTACGAGACCTTCCCAACTTGGGCAGGTGGTCGACAGGTCGAATCGACCAAGGGCTACCTGCCCTCCCATAGTACTCGTACAGGAACAGGGTCCGGCCTTTGCTCTGAGAATCAGAGATCGATCTCGGATGATCCTGGCCTGATCAATTAAATAAATTTAATTGATGGCACGAGTGCACCAGCTCAACTAGGCAGTGTCGCTACTCACTGAGATCTTAAAAGACCCGTTTACCTGTATAAAAAATATATATAATAATATATCAGGTCAGATGACTGAATAATTTAATAATGTATTGAATACTTAAAATTTTATGACAAATAATTGATCTTAAATTTTTCTTTATCGAATTAAGTTGATCATGAATAGATATATCAAAAGCATCATATTTGAATCCATTTTATTAAACCTATTAAACACTAATACTTCTATCTTCCATTCTCAACCAGAGAAGACAGTGGGAATCTCGTTAATCCATTCATGCGTGTCACTAATTAGATGACGAGGCATTTGGCTATTTTTTTTTTTTTTTTTTTTTTTTTTTTTTGAAAGGAGGGGAAATGCATTACGCACGACCGGTTTGAACCTCAAGGGTTCTTAACCGAGTGTGGGACTCTGTCACCGTAGTGACCATACCCACTAAAACCACCTCCTTATTTTGCGCCTCGAGTCGGGAGGCGTCACCATTATTTGTTCAGAAGGATGGTGAAACGGAACAAACATCATCCCCGTGGCACCAAGGATGTGTGGAAGGCTGCTAGTCCACCTATGAGCACTCTCGACAACATGGTTTTAAGGCCTTTTCTTAAAAAACCCCAACCAGCCAGATCTTCGGCTGCGTCGTGTGTCCATACACCCTTCCAATTTAAGGTGGTCGTTGTAAATAAGATCTTAGCTTGAGGCATGTTGAGTGTTACATGCACGTAAGAAGCTATTCCCGGGTTTTGCTTGTAGTAATTCACCTTATTGCAATGAGCCTTTCGCAAATCGAATTGCTCATTTACAATCTGTGAATCCACAACCAAAACCGATTGCTCCTTTATAGCTACAATATCTGGCTTTCTGAGTGCATCATCAGTTTTTATATGTGGTTCTTTCTGAACCACAAAGCCTAAATTTTGCTGCCTCGCCGCAACGTAGCTACTTACCGCATCATGCCTCTTGACGCGAGCCACATGTGATCTGAAGCACTTTTGAACAACATGATTCAAAGTTTCCGTTGCACTGCAATCTGCTCTGTAACTTCTATCTCTGAATCTTCCTCTGGCTGTTCTTGACCTAGTGGGTAAAGCACTAATGCGAAATCGACAGGAATTGATGAAGTCTTTCCCAGTGAGGAACCTGGTTCCATCCTGAATCCATATGTGTTGGCCCGGCGTCTTATTGGATTCTGTGAGTCCTACCCCATCCACTGAATGGAGAAGTTTCTTTGCCCACATCATATTTATTTCATCATATGAATTCATTTTGATTCCCTGGTCCATCAATCGTCGATCGCATTGGTCGATTTCTTTTTGTAGAAATCCGTGAGCGGCTTGATTGACTCCGCTCAATAATGACTTCAGTCTTTGTATTCGTAATAATGGTGCCACCTATCTCATCGCCGGAATTTCTAGTCTACCGTCCAGGACTTTTGCATGGATGTAAGCATTTGGCACATCATGCGGCAGATTTAGCCATTGTCTAATGGCTCCTCTTACCCTTTTGTCGGCACTTTTTAAAGTGCCGAGCATGACGTTGCCCAATGCAAGCTGATGGTATAGTTTTGGGATCACGTATGTACGGAGAGCGAAAAGTCACTGTTGTGGTTTTAGAGGGCCCTTTTTTAGGCTCTCCAAGTCCTTTACTAGGATTTCATTTACAGAGACCTTCTCTCTCCCAGCCCACGTGTATGGTATTCCCAAATACACCCATGAGTCCGTTCTGGATAGCACTCTCAATTTTCTTTCAGCCACTGTGAACTGTGTGTCAATATCCACAGTAGAGACTTTGTCTCTGGGAGATGGTTTAAAGCCGAGAGTGAAACTTTTATCAATATTTATGGTTAGACCACACTTCGACAAAAATTCCACTAGCCGATTCAACAAGATTTGTAAGCCTCGCGATGTTGTTGCATATAGGTTTACATCGTCTACAAATGCTGAAGCGTTGACACTGCGATCTCCGACTTTTACCCCTACTTCATTAGGTAGGGCTTCGAGAAGTCGATGCATGAGAATGTTAAATATAGGCGAGGACAACGGGTCGCCCTGCCTTACACCTCTTCTCGGATATATTTTGTCGGAGATCCATCCATGTCCTTGTAGGATTGTGAACCCTTGGCTGTATACATGTTTAATGTAATTAACAAATCCTGTTGGTACTCCAAACGATTTCATAGCTGCCGATGCCATATAAAGAGGCTGAAAACACTGATGCTGTTATTTCAGTATATAGTCAAGTTGAAAGGTGTTATCCCTGCACCCATCAATATTACGTCTAAAGCCTCTCTGACGTTCATCGATGTGAATCGCCTGTTCCAATCTTCAGGCTAGGATTTTATGCAATCCTCTTATGATCACAGATGGAATTGTGATAGGCCTGTATTTTTCCGGTTCATCTTCGTGACCTTTTTTTGGGATGAAAATGGTCCTTGACGCTAGCAAGCTATCCGACAATTTTCCTGTCCAGAGGTTCAGGTTATAGATACAGGTCAGTATTCCTTTCGGAAACTTTCAATAATCTTTACCCGTTAAGCCATCAGGGCCAGGAGCAGTTTTTGTTTTGACTCAATTTTTGATGGCTTCTTCTATTGAAACGGGTTGCCATAAATCATTTATTTGGACTTCAGGTTCTTGTAGTTCTGGTTCGGCTTCGGAATGCTATGTCATTACATTTTGCCAAAATGGTTCCATGATCTCTCTTCTGGGCTGTGTGGTCTCGGTTGAACCGTTTAGTATATTCTCCACGCATCTCCTTCTGCTCTTGTTATAGAGAGCTTGACACAAAGCATATTCGTTTCTTCTCTGCTTTCTCTTGCTGGAAGCTATCTGAGTGCGCGGTTTCCTGATCATAAGAAATTCCGGCGGGATGGTTGGCGTGATTGACTTTATGTAAAGGGCTAGTCTCGTCGCAATGTGCTCTTTTATTTGCACTCTTGTATCCGTACATATCCGATACAGCGCTATCGACTTATACTTGTCCCTTACATCTTCAGCAGGTGCCTCCAGTGCCTCAAAGAATCTGAGGAAGGGATCTTCCTCATGTTGTTCAGGAGAGCGCTCTCGGACTCTTGGCCGAGGACGCTCTCTTCGTTCTTCCCTCACTATTTCAAGTGAGTTCTGAACTAATTCTCTGTGGGTTTTGTTGGCTCAGTGCGATTTGATTGAATCGTAAGATCTTTGAGGGAATTCCTTTGCCAATTCCTGATTCAAAAATCGTTCGCCTGCTAAAGCCATTTCCACCTCTCTTCGCGCCATTATTAGATTTTCCTCATGTGACCACGTCTTATTTTTACGGCCAGTGTCCACCAGTTGGTCGGCAAACTCGGGGTGTTTGGCTCTTCTGTGGACTCCAAGGCCTCTTTTAGTGCTGAACGACATCCCACATCCCGGATACTCACACGGGAACGCTCGGTCTCACCATCATCCTCTAAAGGTAAAAGTCGGCCAGCGGGTCGACCTTGGTTCATCCGAGGCTTGGTTTTCTTATTGGGACCTTTAGTTTTAAAGACGAATCGGGCTGGTAACCCGAGACGTCCGCTTCACCTTAACTCCTTAACCGTTCATAACGGAAAGCAGAACACCTAATCACTGATGTTATGTGTTAGAGGGAGTTCGGACTTTGACCGCTTTTCGCTCAGCTAAAGCGGGGTCGCTAAATCCCGTACGAGTAAACAGACACGTGAGTCTAATTGTCTTCCACCAACAGGCTACCCTATAGGGTGGCCGGAACAACCTTGGTCATCCATCCGCTTCTCAAATTAGGGCAGCATAAAAAATTTTCAAGTCGTTCGCGCCTAGGTTTGCAAAAGTGGACAAAATGGAACGAAACAAATTTTTCCTAAGTCGCTCTCACCTAGGTTTGCAAACGCGTCGGATATGCAAGCGGTCCTCCAGATCGGCTCGCATCTGAAGGCGTCAAGAGAGTCATAGTTACTCCCGCCGTTTACCCGCGCTTGCTTGATTTACCCGCGCTTGCTTGAATTTCTTCACGTTGACATTCAGAGCACTGGCGCATAAGTGTGATGACCAAACTTGGGTATGCAAAATGTGCTATTTGGCTAACATTTCTGCTCTAGTTAATGAACTCAATACGCAAACGCAAGGCGGTAATAGTGACATGATCACTCTCCAGTACGAAATGGAAGGCTTCTTGTTAAACATTGATTATTGGGTTCATCAACTAAGAATGCACCAATTTGATGCATTTCCTCTACTGAAAGCTCATTTTTTGCCAGCTCTCCACCAGATGCGTATGGCCTGGATGTGTTTACAACGCATTTTAGTGAGATGAAAGTGTTAATCCGAAAGTATTTTCCCCCTCTTCGGGATTACGAAAATGAGTGGGTCATCAGCCCTTTCAACGCAGTTATTGTTCACAACATTCAAATTGAAACAAATTTGCAACATCAGTTGTTCGATTTGAGTCTCAACCTGCGAATGAAAGCTGAATACTCAACTCGCACGGTTTATCAGTTTTGGGTATCTCTGAAAAATAAATATCCACAACTTTCATCTCAAGCTGTGCGAATTTCAATACCCTTTCCGACTTCCTATCTCTGTGAGTTAGGATTTTCAACCGTAACATTTTTGAAAAATAAATACCGAAATAAATTGCAAAATATTGAAAGTGACCTCATGCTTGCAGTCAACTCGGATGTTCAACCCAATATTGAACGACTTGTTAATGAGAAACAAGCTCATCCATCACATTTCCTATTTCCTGTCATTTTCAATGTAAACCAATTGACTGATTTTCTATAATCTTATTTTGAAACCTGCTAAGTCTCGAAATGAAATCTATAATGTTTATACAAGTTAGAAAAGTTACTTTTCAAACTTCTAAACATCGTCGAAAAATGTAAGAAAATGATTTTTTTGATAGGTTTCGAAATTTTATTCAAAATTTTTCACTCCATATGAAATATATGTAAAAACTATCCGAACTTCATTATGCGGTGAAACCATCATGCAAAAAGTTAGAGCTTTTTCGAAATTTTAAACAAAAGTTTGTTATGAGTTTCAGAAATTTTGTTCAAAGTTTCTGGTACGCGACAAAAAGACATTTTCATTATTTCAATGCCATTTATAATTTCGGTCGCAATTGAAAAAGTGTTGTGCTTTTTAACATTTTGAAATTTTTTGCAAAAAATGACAAAAAAATTATTTTCCTGCTAGATAAAGAGATGTAAATGAAAATTGCTCCTAGATATACAGTATTTTCGCAACTTCTTCCATAACATTTGTGAATTAGATTGACATTCAAAATGTTAGATCAACATAAACAATATGCATTTTGATTTTAGGTGATCCATAAAATGAAAGCGTTATTTGTCGTAGATTTTAATAAGATTTACTAATTATTTTGATGAAATTTTGTAATTGGATAAAAATTGACAATGTTCTTGATTAATTAATCATATTAGACTTGTTTCAGTACTGAAGTTTGAACGACCGGAATCAAAGCTTACGGTTTAATGTCTTCATTTAGCAAATTGAAAAATTAGGAAAACTAGGAAAACTAAAATACTTTTATAGTGGAAATCTGAAGTATGGAACTGTTTCTTAATAATTTCTATTCTTTATTAGAAATGAGTCATTTTGGCTGAAAAATGAAGTCGTTTATAGAAAATTCCTTTTTTTCAGAAATGAAAATTAGAATTACAAAGTACCTCCAAAATAGATTGGTTGGAAATGTACCCTAAAATTAATGTATATAAATATATAGAGCTGGGGGAACCAATGAAAATGGATTCAATGCGATGGATCGGCGGGACCTCGCGACCTTTGGGTGGACGGAGCGACTGAATCACGACTTGCTAGAGTGCGAGAAACGCCCGGAGCTATCGAACTTTTCGCAGCAACGTCTGCGAGACCATGCTGAACTACTCCGTAAAAGGGACTATGTAAGCGGAACGCCTACTCTATCACAGCTAGAACAAGCCGGCAACAGAGAAAATCAACAGTTTCTCTCTGACCCATCTCGACTCTTCCAAGACCCTCCAGTTACTGTCGAACACCCACCTAAACCAGAGGAGGTCGAAGTATTTTGGAGAGAAGTCTACGAAGTTCAGCATAGACTGGGCGAAGACTCAGACAATGTAAGAAGCTTCAAGGAGTTATGTGTTGCCCTCATAACACCTGATAAGGAATACCCACCCATCACTACCGAGGAGGTGAAAAAAGTATTAAGAGGGATGAAGTACTATTCCGCATCGGGACCAGATTGTATCAAAACCTTCTGTTGGAAGAAGTTTTCTTCAACCCATCAGCATTTGGCCCGTATTTTCACCTCATATTTGAAGTCGGAAGAGCCGATTCCAGAGTGGTTGGTGGAAGGGCGCACAATACTCCAGCCGAAAAAAGGCAACTTAGCTGACAGATGAATTACAGGCCAATAACTTGTCTGAACACACTTTATAAGATATTCACAGCTATTCTAAATGATAGGATTGTTCGGGCAATTGAACCTGTGTGGCAAGAAATGTATGAACAACGAGGCTCAAAGAAAGGCGTAGCTGGATGTCGGGAGAACCTGCTCATCGATAGATGTGTCTGCAAAGATGCAGCATTCTACCAGCGTGACCTATCGATGGTCTGGATTGATTATCGGAAAGCTTTCGATTCGACCTCCCATAAACTTATCATCTGGCTTTTGTAAATCTTAAAGGTTCATCCGCAAATAGTTAGGTGCATAGAAAAATTGATGCCGCTTTGGAAAACCAGATTTACTATCTCATCTGGAAAAAATCGTGTGACAACTAACAAGGTCACCTTTCAGAGAGGTGCCTTTCAGGGTGACACCATGAGCCCACTCCTCTTTTGCCTTACATTATTGCCACTATCTCTAGCACTTCTCCATTCTGACGGGTACTTGTGCGGCAAACCTAGAGATCGTAAGTACAAGGTCACTCATGTATTTTACATGGACGATCTTAAGATTTATGCTAAAAACAGAGAGCAACTGCATCTAGCTCTGGGGATTGACGAACGATATACTAAGAAAATTGGAATAGAATTTGGGTTAGACAAATGCGCCAAGGCTTATTTGAAGCAAGGAAAACCTAATGGTGTCCCTGAAGATCCTGAGCTCGTTGATAGAAACGCCATACGACACCTTTGCGCTGTAGAGACTTATACATACCTGGTCGGGCCACAGAGCCGCATTCAGGATGTGACATCTATAAAGGATACTCTCCTGTACATCTCACGCCGTCAAGGGGGTCGCTCAATATTGAGACTTGAATGTCTTCACAACAGGATTTTTCTGGGTACAGCACATAGAGTTGCAAATGGAAGAGACCCTCTTCTTAAAATTGTCAGGAATCACGAAGAAGTGGGCAAAGGAGCGTTTCTGTACAAAGCAGCGGAGGAGGCTGCTGAAACACTCGGACTTGACTTCAGTATTAGGGGTGAGCAAAATGCATCAAATCTTATCTATCTCGAGTACTCACTCCTGAAAGCCCGGATTGAGAAAGCACAAGAGAAAAACTTCCGTGAACAGCTCCTCGATAAGAGGATGCACGGTATCTTCCATAGAAATGTGAAGAATCAGTTAATGTCTTGTGAGCTAACGTTTGCTTTCCTTAAATCGCCCGGATTGAAGTTTGGTACGGAGGGTTTCATTTTTTGATGCCAAGACGGTGTCATTTCCACCTTGACATACCGTCGCCACATTTTGAGCCAAGACATTCCCGATGATAGCTGCAGGGCGTGCCATGCATACCCCGAACATTTAGCTCACATACTATCTACTTGTCCAACTCACGCCGGAACGACCTACAATATTATATATTATATCAACAATATGTTAAAACACTTGCGGGAAAAAAGGCAGAAGGCGTTTGTCCTTGGGTCGCTCCGTCTTCTTAGGGTGCACGAGGCTTTTGCTGGATCGTCGTATTGATTCCTTTACAGACTGTAACCACCTATCTCACGATCGTGAGACGTGGTTGTGGTTGAAATTCTACCGCGATTTCGCTGGGAGCTTGTGCAATTTTCCAGATTAGCACCCGCTCCCGGCGAAATCCTGCGGTTGTCCTTATGACAAAT
>NC_046657.1:157788451-157824203 GCF_010883055.1 Belonocnema kinseyi
TTAAGCAGTTTTTATTCAAAGAATACATTCTTGAGAACAAAACTTGTTTGTCGAGTTCTGAACTGCCACCCCTGAAGTTATAAAAATTTGAATGTTGAATTCTAGACAATATTTCTGTATTTAAAACCATTATGACAGATGTATAAATAAATTAGGCTAGGTGTATTATACTTATATACGTACGAATGAATGTACGAATTCATGATCATTTTTAATCTGGCTTTCGAAAAATGAGAAACTTTTGGAAATTTCCCGTAATTCTGGATTAGCTTAGGTTAAGAATCGCCCGTTTACAAAAAATATACAATATAACGAATTATTGATTAATAGGTGTATTATTCTCGCATTTATAATAAATGTTTCATTTGGCTTTCGAAAAATAATTTTTAACCTTCTTAAATTTTATTTTTCTACACAATTTTAGAGATTTAATAATTATATGTTTCCACAATCTGTGAATGTTTGCTTTATCATTGAAGATATTAACCGATTTTTATGAACTTTGTTTTAATTTCTTTTAAACAATATCACGAAATTCATTCAGCTAATTTAAATTTATTTGTGTCATACCTTTGTAACTTTAGTTATTGTAACAGGTCTCCACCTCAGAACAATGAAACGGACATTCATGGTAGGTAAACAAAAGAAGTCGAGTGCTCGCAGCAGGGAGCCTGCCTTCGAGACTGCCTGGCTGGCCGGCCCGGGGCGGCATCCCCCTGCCGGCGGCAGCCTCATCGGCCGGCGGCACTAGTTTGGAAATCGCTGGGTTAAAAGGTTTAGTTTGTTCGGGGTAATAGTTCTCCCTAATCAGTAGAGCCGTTCTACTAAACAGAAATAGCGCTGTTCACTGTGTGACTGGCGCGATATTTGTGCATGTTAGATAAGCGGCTCTACCAAACTTCGCCGTGTGGGTTTTTGAGTTGTATCAGCATCTGATAACTTAATATTTTTAATGACTTAAAAAAAATCATGTTTCAATATAAGCATCTGTGATTACACAAATTTCATTACAGACGCACTGTAACTTTTTGGGAATATGTCCAAATAAATTAAATGATCGAACTTAGATTTTGTTTATTCTTGTCTAGCCGATCAGTGCCAAATCTGGGCCAGACCAGTATTTCAAGGTGTTATGAAAAAAAAATCTTGCATCAGTAGTGCGAATTTCTTATTTACTGTCCTGTTAAACATCATGTAGCTTATCTGATATAAGTTCCCAACAAAATTTGTGTTTTTAACTTGAGATTTTTTTGTTCTTGGCTCGCTGATCAGCGCCAGGTCTGGGTCAGGCCAGTCTTTTAAGGTGATAAGAAAATAAAGTCTTGTTTTGATAGTGTGGATTTCTTATTGTCTATCGTTTTCTATCATTTTAAACACCCTGTAACTTTTTTGCGATATGCCAAAAAAATTGGCTGATCAAATTTAGAACTTTTTTCGGTTGCTGGCACGCTGATCAGCGCCAGTCCCAAAACAGACCAGATATTCCAGACTAGACGTTTTATATAAGGTTAGACTTGTGCCAGAATAGCGTCAGACCTGGGCGAGGTCAGATCTTCCAGGCTAGAAAGTCTAGATAATTCCAGACCTGGTCCAGGCCTGGAATCAGACTGCCAGGCCATTGTTCCACATAGGTTAGAAAGAATAGAAAACAGAATGTAGAATGAATATCATATTTAACGATAATATTATGCAATGAAACTCTTATTATCTTACACACATTTATTAAAAATACACATGTGGCGGGCTTTATATTTATAATGGATGGTTAATTGATGTCAAAATTCATAAATTAAAACTGTTTTTCATGCTTATTGTCAGAGAAATGTGTGTAATATTTGTACAAGCTTTAGTGTCTTGAATTACGACAGAGAACACATATCTCGATTTTTTCAACTTATCCCATGTTTATTCTTAAGTAATGTACATTTTTTAAATAGCGAAAAAAGCGTGAATGTTTTTATGGTTCTTCATGTGCGGATTTTCTCCTTTGTTTAGGTAATCTCACGGAGTATATAAGCGTTTCAAAAAAACCGGCAGGAAGTTGTGACAAAAAAATTCAAAATGCAGTTATCAGTTACTTTGTTGCCCTTATTCGCTATTTGTGAGTATAATTCATATACATTTAAAATTATTGATTCGCATTTACGAAAATTATTTCGTTTGAATTAAGAATAAATTGAATATGTTTAAATTATGTTCTCGAACCTGCTTAATTGAAGACAGTTATATTGGTAGAAACTTGAGTTTTTATGTTGTTTTTTTTTTCGAAAACAGCATGCGCTAAAAAGTTTCTACGTGTTATTACAAATAAAATGATGTTGTTCACTCTCCGGGATAAAAATTTGCTATATGTTGATGCATTGTGATGTAAAATTTGAATTTCGTCAAATTAAAAAAGATTCCCTATGTAAAGAATCTTTTCAGAAAGCCATTTATCCTAATTTTGATTTATGTGAATGGAACTTTGTCAGATTTTGCATTCATCGCCATTTGGATTTAAACAAAACTACCAGGTATTAAACTGCTACGGAAAATGGATTCAAATATGATGCTTTTGATATCTCTATTCATGATCAACTTAATTCGATAAACAAAAATTTAAGATCAATTATTTGTCATAAAATTTTAAGTATTCAATACATAATTAAATTATTCAGTCCTCTGACCTGAATGAAGATCAAGAGATTATGTTTAAAAATGAAATTGGTAATCAGGTATAAGAAGAATGATTTATTTAGTTTCTTTTATTTAAAATTTGTTTTGAGATTTTGGACCTTTGTTTGTAAATGTCAGTAAATCTCGATTAAGGGTCGATTATCAATTTGCAGAACTTGAATTATGCAGAAAGAAATGTCTTTCGAAAATAGACAACTACAGGGCGTTCAGAATAAAAGTTCAGCTGCCTTATTAATGTCTCGAAGGTCTTGTCATTCTAAAAATTAAACCGGGTAGTCCATGTGTTTGAAATACATCTTCCGAGAGGAACATATATTTTCAGGTGTATGTTCACGATAGAAATTTAAGATTGTTTAACCGATTTTCGAAGGTCTACCCATGCTGAAAAGTGAACCTGGTAATATTGATTTTCAAAATACATCTTATCCGAGAAAGGTGTATTCAAAACTGAAATTCAAGTTAGCCTGGCCATTTTTTTAACGTTTCACTCTTCTACGAAGTAAATCAGTACTCCAAGTATTCAGACTACATCTTTTTCAAGGAAGGTGCCTTCAAAATGCAGATTTTATTGACCTTGACCCTTTTTCTAAGATCAGGTAGTTTTGGGAAGTAAACCCGGTACTCCAGATGTTAAAAATATATCATCCTCTAGGATACTGTATTCAGAACTTAAGTAGAAGGCAGCCTAACTATTTTTCTAAGGTCTCGTCTTTCTTAGAAGTAGATCTGGTAGTCCAGGTATTTAAAATACACCTGCTTCGAGAAAGGGGCCTTCCGAACTGAAAATTTATTTATAAGGTCCATTTTACCAAGGTCTCGTCCTTCTACAAAATAATCCTGATAGTCCAGATATTTAGAATACACTTTTGTCGAATAAGGTGCGCTTGAAAATAAAGCAGACGGCACCCTGGTCATTTTTCCTGAGGCTTCGTCCTTCTGCGAAGTAAACCTGGTGGTCATGGTACTCCGAACACATCCCGTTCGAAGAAGGTGTGTTTAAAACTAAAATTTTTGCATATCTGCACCGTTTTTTTAAGGTATCATCCTTCTAAAAAGTCAACCTGATAGTTCAAGGATTTATAATACATCTTCTCCAAGAAAATTTCCTTTAGAATTGACGTTTTATTTACCCTGACCGTTTTTCCAAGGGCTCGTAATTCTAGGAAGTAAACCCGGTAGTCTAGGTATTCGAAATATATCTAACCATATGAAATTGTATCCGCACACGGAGAGAAGTTTGGTAGAGCAGCTCATCTAACACGTACAATTGTTGCGCCAATCGCACAGTGAATAATACCACTTCTTTTTAGCAGAACGGCTTCACTGATTCGGGAGAACCATTACCCTGACCAAGCCGAACCGTTTGATTAAAATTATAGTCACACCCTTCTGTGCGCGCGGCGTTTACGCACAGTACCTTGAATCTGGAGCGTACACCACACCGAGCCGAAGTGCAGCGACTCTGTCACATTAATCGCGACGGTTTTACGTAAATTCTCGAGAAAGGCGTATTTTGAACACCTGGACTATCAGCTTAACCTCTTAGAATGACGAAACCTTCAAAAAACCGATCAGCATTTTTTAATTTTTAGTTGCGGACACAACTTCCCTGAGAAATATTTATTCTAAACACCTAGACTATCGGGTGTAACTTTTTGAATTATGAGACCCTGAAAAACTGTTGAGGATGTAAAAAGTTATAAACCCAACTTGCTAGAGGGAAACGTATTTTATACCCATATGCTACCAGGGTTTCTTCTTAGAATGACGAGTCCTTTGAAATCCGATCAGAGTGGTTTAAAATTTCAGTTACGAACACAACTTTTTCAAGGAATATGTTTTTAAAACATCTAGACTACCGCGTTTAATTTTTTAAATGAAGCGAGCTTCGAAACCCCATGAGGGTATATTAAATTTCAATTATGAACAGAACTGTATCGAAGGAGATGTATTTTGAACGCCTAGGCGAGTATTAACGCTTTCAATCATTTTTTATCATTTTAATCATTATTTCATAACTCTGAATAAAACTATGTGTTCAGAATACAATTTTAAATAACAGCTTTCTTTCGCCATTTACTTTCGGAAACCCACTTAATTTTGATTAATCCTCTAAAGCGAATCACATTAAGTTCAAAACCTAGATTGACATAGCTGCAAGAATTTAATACTCTATATTTTAATGTTTATAATAATTTGTTGGCAAATCAAAAGAAATAAGATCATTTCAAGTTATGATTCGAATAAATGCAAAATATGAAAAATATCAATTAGGACAAACAAAATGATATCATACGGCGATTTTCGACATATAAATAATATTGCGAACAAGACTTCGGCAAAATAAATATTAGATTAGAAAGATCATCTCAATTGACAATTAGACTAGAGTTGTGATAATGTCGATATATGATCCTACCTGTCACATTTTTTCCTGTTGCTTCATTTGTCGAAATTAAATAAAAATATGTTTTGGCTACAATTGTGTTAAATGTACACACTTTTATGTACACTTATGATAAGAATCTGAAATGTACATGAGTGTCGAAATACATGATTTTTTGTGTTTTGAAAAATTTATACAATATTTTCACAACCTTTAATGTCTATTCATTCTGACAGTTGTATACTAAGTAAGTTTTTATTTTACTATCGTAGGAGAAAATAAAACTTAATTTCATTCGTCAATTTTTTGACTTAAAAATTCCTTATTTAGAATTTTTTTGTTAGAAAGCAACAAATATAATTATCAGAATAATATTGAAAGTTTATATTAGTTATTTTCTCGCTTATAACCATATTTTGTGATTAACAGGTTTTTTTCGCATTACCTTGGGGTCTTCGGTAATACCGGGATTGTTGGGCGATGATGCGGAATTACCGCGACCATATGGTGATTTTTATGGTGTCTTTTATAAAAAGTACGGATCAGATTGCCATGTAACAAATATTCATAGTGACAACGATCCAATACTATTAGCTCATAAGGCACTGAGTGACGCAATTTATTCCCAAATGGGTCAAAATGCACAACCAAATGACGATAAAGAATTTAGGGCGAATTGCGCAAAAACAAATTCTGGAAAAATTAAAATAATGGCGACAAGCTTAGTAAAAAAAGTATGCAACCCAAAAGCAAAGCAATCTAAAATTGTAGATGACCTTCTTCAAGCTATTTGTCACACTTTATTCAGTAAGGATCCTGGAAATTCTGTTCGCATCTATAAAATGAAAAATTTGAATATTATATTTTATATACTGACATTTTTATTTTTAAGTGTATTTAAAAAAACAATTTTATGATTTTCTAGCCCCCGCTACTCTGTAGATGATGTCTAATGCGGAAGAAACTGGAAGAAGCTATTTCAAGAAGGATATTGCTTATACAATTATTTTTTTTTAAAAAAATAACGTATCTAAAACATATTTCTTGCATTTATTGAAACATCATTTTAATAAAATTAAATCTTTTGATTATTTTCAATAGAATTTTATAGTACTCAATATTTCTTAAGCTGAAGTTCTTTAAAATTCAACTTTGAAAGGATGTCTAGAATAATTTTAAATTTGGAAGTTTGTAGAGAAAATGTAATTAATTTCAGAATAATAAACGTTTAGAATTTTCCGTGTATGTTTTATTTCAAAAACCACATAATATTAAGAAACAATCTAGATAATTTAGTTTTTGACAAAAGCATGTTGGTGGACCTAAAGATCTTTTGATTATTATTAAAATACAACCAAAATGGATTAAATGTAGGTCGTGATAAGTAATCTTGCTTCCGAGGACAAGTATTTCAATGTTGGATAATTGTTTATGGTAAAATAATTGAATGTTAGTAGAATGCGTAGAGAACAATGCATAGTGGTCGGATAAAATAGTCATTTGACAAAAATAAATTTTCACCTTAAACGTGTATGTTGCTCCCAGAAATGAATAACAAGAAGAACATTTAACAACAAGAAACTATAATCACCTTTGCAATTGAACAAAACGTGAATGAATTAAGAATTATTTCACTTTCGTTGGTACAATATACACTTCTTCATTTTCTTATTAGCTTGGATTTCTTTTAGGCCTTCAGTAATTTCAAAAAATCAGATGAAATGAGAAATGCTTTGACTGGAAGTTGATGGTATTGCATTGCAAACCTTCCGAACTATCATTTTAAATTGTAGTTGCTGAGCTACGGTAACTACGGTAACCATATATACTATATTTCTTCTGAAACGTTTATTCAATCCTTTAATTTTGCGAAAGTAGGAAATTGATTGAGGTAACCGCTTTAAATAATAATTGTAAAATGATTTGATGAAAACAAATCAATCCTTTCTTCGACCGTTGATAATTATTGATTTCAAATCGTAGATTTGAAATAATAATCTAATAATAATAATAATAATAAATAAAAAATAAAATAATAAATAATATAAAATAATAAAAAATAAAAAAATAATCACTAATCTTTAATATAATTATTTAGATTAGGAACCTTGGAAAAAGGTACGCATGTGTACCGAAACGTCAGGAAGTTTCAAAAGGTGTTTTTTCTATTAAATAAATATCTGAGTTTCGAAGAACATGTTTTTTTGACTCATATTTATTTTTTCGATTTACGATTGGACCGTAAGACATAAATAATTTGAAATCTACGATTTGAAATCAATTAAATAATTTTTTTTTCAGCAGATAAAAATAAAATTTGTTCCTGACAGCGCATCTCGTTTCTACTGAGGAACAAACAGTTATTTGCTTCTTGTATCTGATGTTCACAAGTTTATTTAGAAATCCATAACCTCTATTTTAAAATGCTTTCAAAAAGTTTAAATTTAAAGATTAAATTTTTTTTTAATAATCAAGAAAATCACTTTTTACTTTTATTTCCGTGTTCCTTGATGTTTCCAGTTTACAATTTCCTATTCATATATTTTAAAATCGGATTTTTTGATTCTGTAGCGTTGAAATGTCTAAGCGTGATTCTTACAGACCCACGTGTGGTGTTATCAGAGTCACTTTAAGTGGTAAGCCGTTCTAATGTTAATATCTCACAAAGAACGGCGCAGATCTTGAATTTGCTTGTCAAGCCGTTCTTTTAATTTCGAAATTTCTTCTATACCGTCTTTCAGAAAGAAAAAATCAGTTTGTCTAGAATATCGTGTAGAAGATATCTGTGGATTCTTCTAGAGTATTGTTTTGTCATTAAAAGGTAGATAACGTGATTGAATGAATAAAATGTTTGCCGCTTTCATCAAGCTGAACTTAAGTTTTTATTCGCAACATTACATTCATTTTTTAATGCAGATATGGGTGAACTCCGCAATATCTCAACAATTCTTCTCTTTTAACTGTTATCAATTCTCGATCACATCATATTGCAATAATTTACGTTGAAATTTAAAAACCTATATTTATTTTCTGCTGCAAAAATCGTCTTTTATCCTGAAAAAAGTTGTATCTAGAGGACTGCCAAAGCAGACTTTAACGACTTGCTTGAAGTTCTTAAATGCTTTAACTTACTTTTGGCAGCCCAAACTTTCTCTTGTTCGCAAAATAACTATTTTGTCCAGTAACGTCTTACAATAATTCCTTTGAAAGCTGCACTTCCGTTACGACACCCAAAATCAAATGTAACTCAGGTGGAGGAATAATTTGGAAAAAGGTTTGGTCCACATTGATCAAGAAAATAGGTAAATATATACTATTTTGATATTTCTTCGCATGTATATTATTAGTACTTGTCATTTGCCAGTCCATATAATTTATAAAAGTATTTAAAATAGCTCTTAAAGATCGCTTCCCTTACAGAAATCGCCCGATTTCAAACGTAATACCGATCTGGCCCGGATCCATTTTCCCGGTCTGGTCCTGATCGGTAGAATTCTGTGGCCCATATCTGGGCCCGACCGGGCCAGACCGATTTCCTACTGAAACGCCATCTTCATGCGCTTCCAGAACTAGTGCTGCTTGATGCTTTCTGATAGTTAAACGATACAAGTCCTCCAAAAACTTTTCCCCATATTCTGCGTCGCTTATTGGCTCAAAATTTGAATGTTCTATATTCTGCATAAAACTTTTGATACATAATAACAAAACGATGAGTTCTATCTCTTTTTTGAGTAAACAACTTTTATTAATCAAGTTATTTTTGTACCTTCTGTCCATTTTTTCACGAATTTTTATTTTTGATGCCATTCTTATGAATAGAACTTAAACTACACCCCCTATCAAAAACTGATTTGTGGAAGCTTTATAGGTCTGTTTTAAGTCCACAATTTTTGTTGAATAATTTTTTTCTTAAATTGGGTCGTTTATTTCTTTATTTAAATTTTTTTTACTTTCAAAGTTATTTTTCACGAATAAAGCAAAAACTATGAGTTGATAGAACGCATAGTTTTTGCAAAGTTTTTGCACTATGCGTTCTATCAAGAAGTGATTATTGGCAAAGTAGATCTTTTTGGGGCCATAATTTTTTGTTTAATTCATTTTTTTAGTATTTTTCATAGTTGATGGACAAACTGGAATTTTTCATTATTTCTTGTGTGATCAAAATTAGAATTTTTTATTTTTCAAGAAAATCCAAAAAATTTGTTATGATAATCTTGTAGGGTTCTCAAAAAGCAACGTTTTTCTTATCATGATTTTGTTTCGCGTCGTGCTATGTTTGACTTAAAATTTCGATTTTCGATTGATTTTTTTACTGTTATAAATGCTTGAACTCTAATCATTTTCTTTTTATTGAAAAAAGTCATTAGGATAATTTTTTGGCTTACTAAGCACTACGAATAGCCATACATAAAAATTTTGGTACATAAAAAAAATATTCCCACACATTCTTTAAATGCTCTAACTTTTTACATTTCTATCCAAAATGGCTGGTTAACGAACTCGTCCTTTCTTTTAGGGCCTAAAAAAAGTGTGCCGAAACTCAAATTGATCCGTTTATTTTTTTGTCAGTTATCCTGTTTACAGAAAGAAGGTCGGACGGCCGGATAGACAAACAAACAGTGACCATTGCCAACACTTGTTTTTCAGATTCAGGGGGTTTCAAAACGTGGAGATCCGTTGGAATACTGTGTGTCGAATTTCGGAACATTCTAATACTTTTTTAATCATAAACTATGAGATGTAAAAACTTATCTGTAATCGATGTGATTCCCTCAATAATCAAAAAGTGTAGCTTCGGATTCATAAATGCAGCATTTCACGAAGAAGTTCAAAAAAATGCTTTATAACACTCTAACTTAAAAACGGTTATCTCTATACAAAATTTTATTAAAAATAAAAGGCTTGTTTTCATAAGCTTTCCGAATATAATTTTAGAAAAAAAATGGTAAATAAATAATAAAATTGTTAATAAAACTAATTTAAACAAAATATGACCCGAATTTAGTGCATCCTAAAATGTCACTTGGCTATTGGATTATCCTTGGTCACGAACAATATTTCACTAGGATTACGTCATAAAAGAGATTAGCCTGGTTGTTCTCCAAACACTTTCTAAACTGTTTTTCAAAGGAAAAAAAACCTTCTTTGACTACCAGTGGCACTTCAAATCTTTGTTAAAGTTTTATATAGGGAACAAGTTTCAATAAGTCGGTTTGTACCTTTATTTACATTTTAAACTTTTTTTAGATCCTTACTCTAAATGTGATTTTCACTATTTAAAAATTAGGAAACGTTTACAATCTTATTTTTCATACTGGGTGATATCGTTTAAGAAACCACTTAAAAGAACATATGCACACCTAAAATGATAAAAATAAAACATTCAACTTTCGATATTTACAAAATGTAAAAAACCTCCATTTTTTAAACCGCAAATTATAGGGTGGATATCATTCCGAAAATACCATAGAAACCTCTAAGTGTTGAGTTTAGATTCGAAATCGGAAGGCCTTATCCGGCCTATAAATAGAGTATATGTGACCGTCCGCGAAGAAAGGGCCCTTACGCGGCAAAAATAGATTTTTAGGTTTTTAAACCAATCGATAGTTGTTGAGTTGCTCTTTCATTTGCAAGGATCAGAAATTTTTTAAATTGATTACTTTTTTTGTTATTGAGCTGCAAACATAGGCATGATAAACGTAGTCGGAGACCGAACGAGAGGCTTACGAAATGCAGTCCCACTACTTACCACTGCAGCTGTCATGCGCTGTGTCCGTGAGCTCCACTGACTCTCGCCTAAAGATGCAGTGGTAAGTGGTGGTGGTGGTTTTCATTGACGCCTTCCCCACTACTCAAATGCCTGCTTGCGGACTCGGCTACGATCGCCCGTACTGTAAAATTCAGCTTTGGCGCGTAAGGTCCCTTTCTTCGTGGACGGACACATATGCAAATTTAAAATGATTCTTTTTTTGTTGAATAATCGATTTGAAAAGAATATTTAAAAAGATTGTTTAATATTTTAAAACAATAAAGAACTTTTCACAAAAAGAATGTGGCGGACTTTAAAGTAATGTTTTTAACTTTCCGGAATTTTTTAATTTCAATTGAAATTCTAAATATTTTAAAAGATATATAGAAAGCTTCGAAGTTTTGAAAAAATGTAAATATCAATTTCAATTTGACGAGAATGCACAAATTTATTCAAATATAGAATGAAACATCTTATTAAGTTTCTTAGCAAAATTTAAAATAATTCGTTTTTTCAAATTAATTTGAAAAGAATATTTAAAAAGATTTGAAAATATTAAAAAACATTAACAAACTCGTGACAAAAAAATCAGTAGGCTTTTAAGAGAATGTTTTCAATTTTTGCTTAAATCTTAAGAAAAATCCGAATTATTTTAAAAACTATTTAGAATGTTTCGACGTTTTAAAAATATTTTAAGATTAGTTATGATTTGAAGAGAATGACACAACATTTTTATTCAAATACACATTTTCACAAATAAGGGATCGTCCATAAATTACGTAACGCGTTTTTCTTTTGTTTGAATAAAGACGAGCATGAAATTGATGTGAAGTTGAGAAGGACACAACGATATAAACAAAAGAAAAAAGTGTTATGTAATATATGGACGATCCCTAAAGAAACTCTTTAAGAATTTTGAAAGTTTTCAAGAGAATACAAATATTTTCTTTAAATTTCTGTTAAAGTTCGAAATAATTTTTTAGTTTGACTAGTTAATTGTTAAAGAAAATTTTAAACAATTTAAAAAGAATTCTAAAAATATAAAACATTTGTGGAAATTTAGAAGTTCAATTTGTTCCATTTTTTCAAAATGAAACATTAATTTCTTATTACTATCTGCAGTCTAACAATTTTAGGTTAATCTCACTTTCAGATTGTCGACCTTTACATTAACTTTATCGGATGCAGTTAACTTTTTGTAATAAAGATCTTTTGACCCAAGCAAGACTTTAGCTCAGAATTGGATAACTGCATTATCTTTTAATGATGGTTTCGATTTTATAAGATTCGTTTTCGCTGCTTCAAAAATTCTAATGTTGTTGTTTATCTAGTTCTGTACTGGCGTCCTTGCGTTTTTGTTATTGTTATAGCTTTTGAAACATTTTTGGACAAATTTGAGTTGGTTTAAGAGACATGTAAGAATTTTAGGAGTTTTAAAGCTTAAAAATCTAAAAGTAAACATGCTTGAAGTTCTTATAGTTTAAATGAACGACATTTTTCATTAATTGTTTTGTAATCTAGAAAGAGTGAAAAAGTTAATGATGTATTAAACTCAAACTCCAAAATACGATCTCTAAAGATGCGAGTGCTCCACAGATACCAGCGTCCCGACTACAAAGGAGCGAGCGGAATTTTCTCCCTCGCGGTCTTCCCTTGGAGGTCCCGATTCCCGAAATTCTAGTTTCGTTGGAGTTCGAGTGTACATTAAAGACGGCAGGAATTCAGAAACCGAGCGAACATTCGAAACAGGTAAGACTATTGTCCAAGTCAAGCAAGTGGAAATAGGGATTTTTTTTCGAAAATCCTTGTTTAAAAAATTTAACAATATAGAGATTTGAAAACTGCATCTTTTCTTCAGAGGGGGTTTTTTGGTTGCATCGCTTATGTTAAAAAAAGAAATGTTATTTTTTTACACAGTTTCTTTTCTTTGAAAAACCGTGTTTTTTTTAATAACTCGCTATAATATGGACAATTATTAATAAAATTGACAATTTTAGTTTTGTTTTAAGAGGTAGGGGAGTCTTCCCCACTTCTGTTGACGTGGGTTAATATTTCATAAACATTGTTATTGTTTGTAATAATTTAACCCGAAAACATGTAAACGGTGAAAACATATTTTGTTCATTTGAAATTTCAGAACTTTAATAAAATGTAAGGGCAGTTTCTTGGTACTCAGGTACTTGAAATTCGTCGTTATTCCCCGTTGGCAGTTGTTCCGTAGGAAGCCAATATTTGGCTGCCTGGTCTCAGAATCCCGAGACGATACGAGCGATATATCGGCTATTCGATACCAAAGCGATATGAGACAAAAACGAGTCTGGAGTCACAGAAACCGATACCGATACGAGATGAGACGAAATTTTTCGATACAATATCGAGACAGTATCGTATCGAAAGGCATTACTCAACTAGAGTACCAAAACCGAAACATGGCCTCGTATTAAGATAATAACAAAGTAGACAATGATAAGTTGTAGTTGTGTCTCATTACGAGATATAAATATTGATTAAAGTCTAAATACAACACATTTCTATAAAACTTCCTTGATTTCTTTACATAATAAGAATAGAAATGGGACGTATATTCGACTTTTTAAAACTATTCATCGCTTGAGAGATTTATGCTATCGTACATAAGCAGTCCATGGCGAACAGTTAAACTTATAACATTATCTCCAGTGGTTACCAGATTGCTGGGTATGTTTATATATTCAGCATGAAAATTTCCGCTTTGTGGTGCACTCCGATAAATAGATTTATCATTTTCATAGTGAAATTCTTTCATTAGATGACCATTAACACTCACAGCAAAAATAGGAATCCCTGAATCGCTGGGGTTAACTTTACTTGCCGCTGCTATCCCAATTCGTAAAATTCTATTTTTGCCATCTACAATATCATGATACCTTATATTCCAAGTTCCCGGCTTAGTTTGTGCATAATACCAGTCAGTATGGATGTCGCTTTTTCCAATACGGAATTCTAGATTTGCTGGTGCTAAAGTATGCCAAATATAATTTCTTGGCTTGTCACTATAACGATATGAGTCTGATCGTCTATTTGTTTCTCCAATGGACCACTTTACTTTTGTGGGAACCGATAAATTCAAAGTGGCTCTAATCGTTCCTGCAGTTATGGTTATCTGTTTTTCTGCCTGGAAACCAATTCCATAACCTGCTATGGGATATGCAGTTAACTTATATCTTCCAGGCCTGATATTTTCCAGATGAAAATCACCATTTCCGTTCGTTTCCGTGGAATACGAATATCCAAGAGTCTGCAGGTCAAACTCTTCTTTCAAGGAAGATGAAAGTACAACCATGCTTCTTGGAGGTCCAATGATCCGACCAGTTAGTGCACCTCGTTTAAGTGGATAATCCGCTTCCTTCATCCACTTATAAGGCCAGAGACCCTTTTCCAATTTAACTTGACGAATTGCATCTGCCTTCATCTTATCATCCGTTCCCTCATTAAAGTAAAGCAGCCAGGGGCCATAAATTTTTGACCAGCCAACAGGTGCTTGTAGTGCTGGTGTTCCAAAGTGGGATCCTGTCATATAGTTTGCTATTAGAGCATCCTCATGAACTAGAAGGTCTTGTTTTAGAGGACCACCAGAGTGGTATTCAGGGCTAGCGGATATCAACCAAGCACCATACCCATCCCCAAATACTCCCAAATATGTTGAATTTCTTATATAACCAGCATAGTCGTACTTGGTATAGATAGTACCATTTTTAAGTCTCCATGTTGTATCCTGAATTAATTTGTCATTGGTCAACACACTTGAATCTGGCAAGATACCCTGTTGTACGCTATTAGTGACTTGGTGTGTTGCTTTAGGATTAAATCGATAAATGACACGCAGCTCGTCAAATGTTAGAGGATGATCTTGGTTATTTGTGCTTTTCACGTAGGTATAAAGACCACTCAATCCTCGTTCGATTATCAAATGATATTCAAGCTTCAAAAATCCAGGACTGTCTTGAAGATACATAATGTGGGCATGTTTAGCTGATTTGCTGATCACTTGAAGCGAACTAGGAGAAAATTGATTAAAAGTACTGTTATACCAATCAAGATAAAAAGTTGCACCAGCAGCTACATTTTCTACACGGTTTTTGCCATTTTTGTATAAAGAAGATACAGTAGCGCGACTATCAAATGAGATAGTTATCAGTCCATTATCGAGAGAAGCAGTCAGGCCATTAATTTTCACTGATACGTCAGGATGTGGTGAATCTTTCTGAAAAAGATGTATCATTCATCAGGAAAAGGGTTTGTTTTGATTTTGCGGGAGAATTATGGTTTACCGAAAATAAAGGTTTATTAACAAATTTGGCTTGACTTACGCCACTTGTTCCAGCTTCGGCGACTGAATCAATATTCTTACTTTTCTGGTTCTTCTTTACTGGTTCTGCTGCAACTGATAAAAGACAAACAAAATTTAAGCGTTCATAAAAAGTAGAGTTCATTTTAAGTGATCACAAGAATGTTTATATTGAAATGGGATTTGGCTGTAACTTATTCTATTAAGTCATTTGGTACAGTGGGAGAAGTCTAGCAAATATGTCTGGAAAATTCCAAACAATGGCGGAGATATCAGATATTTTTTGAAATTTTTAGTTTGTGTTTCTAATTAACCAATTTAACTATTAATCTTCAACAATTTTTTGTAATAAGTTTTACTTTTAGATGCAGACATTTTTTAAAATAAAAAAATGTTAACTTGTTTGAAAACCCAAAAATCAAAAATATCGTTTGTGCAAATAGGGGAATTAAGCCTTAATCAGTCGATTCGCTTGGATACTGACCATTTTTTTTGTCCGACTATATTAGAAACTCGGATTCTTCGTTTATATGTAGCCAGCGAAAAACTGCCCTTTGTGCCCTAGAGCTCAAAAAGCAAAAGAATAGCGCCTGATGGTGAAAAAAAGTTCTATTCTCCGCCTACCTCGCAAGCCAACGAAAGAAAAATTTAAAAGAGAAATTGAATTTTTTTATTAAATTTGAAAAAATTGGTTTCAGAAATCTAAAGTTGCGCACTTAGCATTATGCTTTTTTTCTGTCGTTGTTGGAGTTAATGCCTCGCACTGATTTAACCTATAATAGTTCTAATTCAGATCGCGTTCCCACATCGAAAAATGAATTATGAATAACAACATTTACTGTTGAAATTAATTTTTTCTTACAATCTACAACTTTATTCCTCTTCTCATTATATTACATAAGAAATTTTACTTTATTAATTTTTTTAGGCGATGTATTTTAGGTGCACAAATTTTGGTAAATATTTTTTTTCGGAAATTGTGTCGTTTTCCAAAAATTTAATCTTTTTTGGGATGAAATTTTTGTTGAATTATATTTTTTCGTGTCTTTCATAGTTGGACCATAAAATGGGATTTTTTATTTTTTATTATTTTTCGTGCGATGACAATTTTATTTTTGAACACCCCATAATATTCCTATACAACTGTTTGAAATACACAACATTTGTTTACCCAAAAAAGAGATACAAATTTATTATAAATAATTTTTGATCGGATGCTTAGTTTTTGTTTTAACCTCGAAAAATAAGATTAACAATACAAAAACTAATTAAAAAAAAGAGGAACCCAGGCACAAAAAAAATCAATAGATGAAAGTTACTCATATAAGAAGAGCTACAAATTTGTCGCGAATAATTTGTTGATAGAATATGTAGTTTTTGTTTTAATTGTAAAAAATAGAATTAAAAGTAATATAATTTAATTTTCGGAAAAACCACACAGCAGGCAAAACAAAATAAAAAGATAAAAGTTGTTCAATAAAAAAGCATATAAATATTTGTATAGAGCTTTCACATATTATGTAACATTATTTTCGACCTTTTAATTCCCATCCCACTCTCCTCCCTCATGTAACAGAACTTAACATTTTTTGATACCCCCTACCTCCGTTAAGTAACATTTTTAATATTATGTTTATAAGCATAATAAATATTTTCTAAATAAAACAAATGTCTATTAAGATGCAGTATTGTCTAGTAATAAATCTTCTAATAAATTAAGATCCTCTATACACATTTCGAAATTTTAGGAAAACGTTTGATATGTTGGAAAACTTTTTTTTTTATTTTCAGAACTTCATTCTTCAAAATGGAAAATCAATTTAAAAAATTTCGCAAGAATATTAGGAAAATTCTTTCGTTTTCAAATCTTTTCATACCTCTTGAACCTTTCAATCTTTATAAAATTCCCTGATTTTTTTTTATATTTTGCAAGAAAAAAATGGCCTCAAAATTTTTCAGATTCTTTTTTGACATTTTTTAAAATATTTAAAATTTCTTTGATATTTTTCTAAATAATCTCGTGAAATTAATTTTTCAATATAATTTTTTTCAACTTACCTAGGAGTCCTAGATATTTTTTTATTTTCGTGAAACCTTATAAAATTCTTAAGAAATCTTTACAAGTTTTAATTATTTTTCATCAATCAAAAACTTATGAATATCTCGTAAATTCACCAATTTTTCTCCAAAATCATGGAATATGGGACAATTGCCAAGTTTTCGCTTAAAAATCTTTTACATACTTTTCGAAAATTTTCGGATATAATTAAAAATGTTTTGTTATCTTTTTTTACATTTTCTCTTAGAATTAATTACAAAACAATTATTTTAAATATTCACATGAAGCTTAAGGACCTTTTAACTCTCTGGGTACCCTGCAAGGTTCCGTGTACTTAAAAAATTGTTGCATCCTTGAAAATTAAAAAAAAATGTCCCAAGGTCTTCCATATTCTTTTTTTATACATTTAAAAATTTTCAAACTCAAAATTATTCTTTTTAAATAAAGCCTAAACTATCGAAAAATTTTCCCACAAATATTGGGGAACATTCAATATCCTCAAATCTTTCATAATTATTCGAAAGCTTCTTTAAATTCTTTAAAATAAGTTTTGGCCCATAATTGAATTTTTCTTATTTTATTAAAAATGTAAGAAAGTTTATAAGTTATAGTATAGTAGCAGAATATTAAGAACAACATTATTTTCCATTATCAAAGAATTATTTATAATTGAAGTTTGCTGTCGAATTGAATTATTTATTTAGACATTCTATGACAAACACAGTTAATGGTATAGAAAAATTCATAAATTAAAAATGTTACGTAACCGTAAATGTATTGCCGATTTTCTTGCTTCCAAAATTATATTGAAATTGAAATTTGGAGTGAAGATGTTAACTTGAGTTTAGTCTGAATCTCCACTATTTGAATATTTAAAAAAATTAAAATTAAAAACCCAAAGGAATTTTAGTCTTCCTTCAAGCTCTCTAATGCACGAACAACGAATTTCCGAAAACCACCCCTTTTTATGCCAAGAATTGATAGCAATACATGCGCTGATTCGTGCTTCGTGTGATTAATGATGAAAGAAAAAAAGAGACTTTTCTAAAACATGTACAAATAAAACCACAATAAAAATTAAAAAATTAATTCTACGAGAGGTGGTAATGGATCCGGATAGATATAATCATGATTGAGCTAATAATCACATATATAAATTGATGTGGTACCATATATTAAAACAGTGAAACAGGCTTTTTCAAAGGAGATTCATTTCTAAAAAACTTTTTACATTCTCATCAGAAAAGGTATTCGATTTGTGGAAAATTTGACCCCTCCCCTCCAATTTTTGTTAAACAATTTATCCTAACCACTTTTTTCTATACATCAATCTATCGCTTTCAGTCGAGTGTGAGGGGTTGCCTTCAAATGGCCTTGGACTGATTTCGGGGTGGCAGAAACGTAAACAGTGAGGGCCAACTAACTTGTTTTCAATTGGAATATATATCTATATATATATATAATGTCGCCACCGCCCTCGCCCTACTTCCCTGAGAAACTGCTTGAGCCAGCAGTTCTAGGTAGACTGAGAACGGAGTGACTAAAGCCGAGAGTTTGGTGTAAAACAACAATTAACAGAGTTGTAGAATTTTTAACTTATAAAAAAAACGAAAAAAGATGATTCGAAAAAAATTGGCACACAAAAAAGATCTGTAAATTTTTTATGGGTGACTTTTTTCTAGGACACGTTGTTTTTTTTCTAAAGTACGAAAACAACATTAAAATTTAAAAAATGTTGTTATAAATCATTTTTTTATAGGATGCGCAGTTTTTTGTTTTATTTGTGAAAAACAGCATTACAAATAAAATTCTTGGAAGTTTCTGTCCTTTCTGTCCTTGCCTACGTATGTATACAAAGGTGGTCCTTTAAAACTAGGTGTAGTAAATTTAAATAAATTTTAATAATAAATTACGAAAAATTTAAGGAATTCAGAGATTTTAAGGTATTCAGGGAATTTAGAGAATGCAAAGAATTCATGGAATCAAGAAAATTTAAGAAAAAAAAATACTATTCAAGGAATTAAGAAACTTCAAGAATTGAAGAGAACATAAGGAATTAAAAGAATTCAAGGAAATGAGAAAATTTAAGGGATTAGAAAATTCGAGGCATACAGAAAATTCAAGGCATTTCATGAATTCAAGGAATTCAGCGAATTCGAGGAATTCAGAGAATTCATAAATTTTAGAGAATTGAAGGAATTAAGATAATTCAAGGAACTAAGAGAATTCAAGGAATTAAGAGAATTCAAGTGATTAAAAGAATTTGTGGCATTTAGCAAATTCGAGGAATTCGGTGAATTCCAGGAATTTAGCGAATTTAAGGAATGTAAAGAATTACATGAATTAAGAAAATTTAAGGAATTCAGAGCATTCAAGAAATTCAGAGACCTCTAGGAATTGAGAGAATTCAAGAAATTTAGCAAATTGGAGGAATTCAGAGAATACAGGGAGTTGAGAGAATTCAAGGGATTAAGAGTATTCGAGGCATTCAGAAAATTCAAGGAATTTCATCATTATGAGGCATTTAGCAAATTCAAGGAATTCGAGAATTCAAGGAATTGATAAAATTCAAGGGATTAATAAAATTCGAGGCATTCAGAGAATTCAAGGAATTGAGAGAATTCAAGGGATTAGGAGAATTCGAGGCATTCAGAAAGTTCAAGGCATTTCGCGATTTCATGGAATTTAGCAAATTCGAGGAATTCAGAGAATTCAAGGAATTCAGAGAATTCGAGGGATGAAGAGAATTCGAGACACTCCGACAATTTAAGGCATTTCGTGATTTCAGGGAATTTAGAAAATTCGAAGAATTGAGAGAATTAAAGGGATTAAGAGAATTCGAGGAATTCCGAAAATTTAAGGCATTTCGTAATTTCAAAGAATTTGGCAAATTCGAGGTATTCAGAGAATTCAAAGAATTTTGAGAATTTTAGTGTTTCAGATAATTCTAGGCATTCAGAAAATTCAAGGCATCGGGAAAATTCAACGCAATACATCAAAGGGACGAAAAGAAATAATAAAAAATATACTCTTACCATTTTCTAGAAAATGCAGTCCTGAATTTAGAAAAAATTCGTGAATAATTGCGTTCTAAATATAATTTGGAAACTCGTTTTCCGATTTCACCCCGTCAATTTTCGAAAGGGCTATAGAAGGGAGGACTATTGCAGGGTTTCACTCTACTGCGATTCAAAAGAGACCTTTTTGATAAGGTTTCATGCCAGCATTCCAAATGCAAAGAATAAATATTCGAACGCAAATGGAATACGAAAGAGTGAAATTATTAAAAAATATCATTCAAATAGGATATTATGATTTTTGTGAAATACTACGTATTATTTATATTATAAATTAATATTTTTTAAATTTCGTTTTGTAAATTGAAAAAATTAAATAATCTGTAATTTTTAAATATTTGCAATTTAAAGACTTACAATGTAAAATTCTTTAATTTTAACCATTTCGATTTGAAAATCTTAAATTTGGAAAATTTACCATTAAAAACTCTTTAATTTTTAAACATGTATAAATGAAAATTCTTGAGTTGTGATGATTTTGAAGATCAAACGTCAAGAGTTTTCACTTATGCATCTTTCAAATAAATAAATTTTGAAATGTAATGCATTCATATTAAAGCATTTGTAATTGTAAAAATTAAAACTCGCAATGGTTTTTAAATTATACATTAAACAAAAATGAAATTCTTTAATTTTAAAGATTTACAATTGAAAGTTCTACAATGTTGAAGAATTACATTTCATATTCTTCAATTTGAACGATTCGCATTTTAAATGTTTTCATTATCAAAAGAATTGCAATTCAAAATTCTCTTGTATTGAACACTTAAAATTGAAATTTATTTCATTTTTAGGATTTATATTTTAAAGATATGTACTTTTGAATGATTTTTAAAAATATTTAATTGAGTTTTGATGGTTCACAATGGAAAATTCTTAAAGTTTTAAGATTTTGAACTGAAAACACTTTAATATTTAATATATATTTTCAAAATTTGTTTGAAATAGTGTGCAATTTTAAATTGTGGAAATTGAAATTTATTTAATTGTCAAGATTAGCATTTCGCAATTATGTAAATTTAACATTTTTCAAATATAAAATTAAATTTGGAAGATTTACAATTTAATTTAATTTTAAATATTCCAAATAGATAAAATTTGAGATGTAAATCATCATAATTGTAGATTTTTTTATTGTAAAAAATAAAATTTTTATAATTTTGAATCGTAAATGATTTAAATAAAAAAAGCTTAAGTTTTAAAGATTAGTAATTTAAACTATTTAAATTTTGAAGAGTAACGATGAAAAGTTCTTGAATTTACAAAGGAAATTTTCAAGTTTGTCCATCAATAGGACTTATATTTTAAATAAATGTAATTTCTAATATATTTTCTAATAGTTTCATTCTGAAGATTGAAAACTGAAAGGTTTTCTTATTAACTCAAGGAACTTCAGTGATTACTGAAATTATAATTATTTAGTCCATAAATTATTAAAAAAATTCAACTATTTTGGGTAAAAATAGTTCTGTTGGTTTAAAATCTTTCTTCTTCTTAAGTTAACAATTTCAATCTTCTGTTGAAATTTGCTTTATTTAATTGTGAATTTTTTTCTCACTAAAATAGAAAGTTAATCTTTGGGGTGGCAAATGATTCTGCATGGTTGAAAATTAACTGAAAATGTATCCGTTCAAATTTTTTGAAAATTCGTTTGTCTCAATTGAAGATTCACATATTTTTTGGTAGGAAAGTAATCGTCCCTAGTCCGAATTTCAAATTATTGGTCAAAAAATCAATAATTTGCTTAGAAATTCATCTATTTTATGAAAAATAGAATATTTCCATAGAATAAATCGAATTGCTGCTGGACTTATGTCAAAATGGACATACCCTTTGAATATGGAAGATTAGGTGAGTCCCGTTTTCAAATCACTATTTATTCTCCTTCATATGATATGAACGTGAGAGACGACAACACATTTTATATCTTATTTAATACATAAATTTTAGTTGAAAAAATAATTGGCATATTTATCAATTTAATTTGATAAATATATTCGTGGTTGATTCTGGAAAGATTAAATTTTTTTCTAATCATCGAAACAGACTTTTGAATTGTTATATTCAAAATTTTTGATTTTGGGAATTGAAATTGCTGTTAAAAATATTTTGTTATCAAAAATATATATATTTCCATAAATATTTACAAAATATGTAGAAACTGAAGTCTTAAATTTCTTTAAAATTAATTGAAAATTGCTCAATTTTTGGTTCTTGAATGGTTCTCTACTATTGGTGATTTTTTCTTTTAGAACATTATAGAATAGTAGAGTATATTTTAAATAAGCGTTGACACAAGACGTGAACAAAATTAGATTAGGTGTGTAAATAATTTTATTTTCATCGTATTAAAGAAAAATAACTTTTAAATACAATACCTTGGCGAAGATAACGTAGTCTATTTACACATTAAAAACATGCCTTCTAATTATTTAATAAAGTTGAAAATGTAAAATAATCGCCTTCTTTTATTAAACTTTAAATTTATAATGTGGGCCAAATGGGCTTATTTACACACGGGAATTTCGTAACTTTCCTATTTGGAAAACAATGAAAAAGAGGAAAGAAAAATAAGAAGGCATTTAACCAAACCCCCTTCGTTCTCTTTTTTATTCCATTTATCTTTTTTATTTTTATTATTATCAAATCGCCACAAAAAAACTTTTATAAAAAATTAACTTTTTTAACATAAATCCAATAGTTTTCAAAATTTGACCAAAAAATTGAAGAACAAAAGTGTTAAAGAAACTATACTCTCTCAATTCCCCCTGATTTTCTGCCATCAAACCATTGCTTTGTCTGCTTTTTATTTGTTGAATTCTAATTTTAATATTGTTCTCAATTAACTTTTGTGAGTAATGCTTTGGAAGAAGGAAATTCCTAACAATATTTAAATTTCCTTTGTGAAATGAAACATGTGACAAACCCAGAGCTCTGTCAGCTAAGTTTTTGATTACCGCATCTTCTTGAAATTGATGTGTAGAAAAGCAATTTAAAATTCTACCTGAATTTGTATTTTTCCTGTACCAATTGGTAATAATATTACCATCCTGACCCTTAATTATTCCTATGCCCTAAAAACTTATTTTACTATTCCTTTCCATTTCATGGGTAAATTAGAGTTTTCGATGAAAACTATTAAAAGCATTGACAATCATCTGAAACTTTGCCAGAAATAAAAAAGAGAAAGAAGGGGATTTGGTTGGTTGCCTTCTCATTTTTCTTTCCTCTTTTTATTTTTTTCCGAGGAGGAAAATTCCTCTCTTTTCTTTTTGTCATTGTATTTTTGGTTTTAGTTTAAGGAATTATGAACATTTTAAGACAACTTTTATCTGCCTTATTCGAACATTCAAGTTACACTTTATCAATGAAAAAATATTAAAACAAATAAAAATAAGATCATTGTATTGTTTTATTTTTCGATTTAATTTGAAAAGTTCCAGTTACTTAAATAACGCGTTTAAGGATAGTTTGTCGAAAAAAATGGTTTAAACAAATTAAATTTGTTTAAACGAATGTTAATTGTATAAACAATTTTTTGCAAAAATAAATATTTATATTCTATTTTAGTAAAAAGTTACATTTGAGCAATACAAAATTGGCTAAAGAATTAACAACAAATTAAATTGGACGTCCTCTTTTATTTGACAATCATAAATAATGCGTACAAAATAAACAAAAGTAATACGTAGGGCTAATATAAAAGCAAAATATTAGATCACTTGAGAGGAGTGGTTTTAAAAATTTCACGTAAATGCATTAATTTGAATAAAATACAGACCTTCATATATCATATTCGCAAAAATTAGGGATTTTCAAATGTATTTTCACTGGGAAAATTAAGCGGGTACGCGGAACCCCTAAGACAAAGGCCTCCTTTATACAAAATTGTATACATTCTTCTATCATTCATTTATTTATGTTAAAAGTAAATAAAACTGTGAAAATGGTACAATGAATAAGTTTCAAAAGAACTGTTTTTGTATAATGAAAAAACTAAATTTCTATTATCTAGGAATAAAAAAATACAAGAATTTTCCGGTCATATCATTGCCTAAAAATATTAATTATCAGTCTGTAAGCATAAAAATAATAATAAAGTAACCACAAACAAAATCGCAAATCAATTCACGCACGTGTACGAACCACCAAATTAAAAAAGAGATCATGCTGCTATACACTGCTAATACTGTCACAGTCTCAGTGTGAGTGCAGGAGCGAAGGATGAAGAAAAAGAGATCAATCGAGAGAGGGAGGGGGGGGGGAGAGGAGAGAGAGAGACAAGAAGAACAGAAGTGACAAAAGCGAAGTAGAGATAGAGAGTTTGAGGGATTGAAAGAGTTAGTCAGTGGGAAAAGCGAAGGAGAAGTAAAGGAGGAAAGGAGATAATCTGAAGCAAGGGAGTTGTTCATCCCCGGAAATTCGTGGGACCGGTACCTCTAGAGAAATAGGTTTTCTCTAAGTACTTATAGCTGTTGCTCTTGGTGGTTCGGAACCCACCTTAAACTGTAGGTCCCCCTTCCACCACCAAGTAAGTGTGTGTAAAGGAATAAAGAAGAAGGTGCAAGAAAAATGCAAACCCTCATGGGACACATTAGAAGCTTCCATTCCAGAAAATTCCAGAGTTAATCTCGAAGCGTTACCGTTACTCTGACTGATTTTTGCGAGTTCACACCGTGCCATAAGAAGTTTTCACTTCACAAAAATTAAAAAAAAAGAGATTTAGAAAACAACATTTTCCTTCCTTTCCCGTTAGGTAGGCTTCGTTGGTATAGCTCGATCTTGTTATATTAGGAGTTCAGGTGGATAATGGGGAAATGGGACCCCGTGGGATGTAGAGGTTCCAAGAGATATGATGGGTCCCGTGGGATGAGAAAGGTCCCAGGAATAGATATGATCCCCTGGGATAAGGCGGCCCTCAGATAATCATTGTGGCTTCCCTGGGATATGGGTAGGGGTTGGGCGAGGAATATCTTATGTCCCCAGAAAAAGGTGGGGCCTCCTAGGATAGGGGTATACCTGGCCTGAGGGATAGAAAGGGTCTCTTGAAATAGGGTTCTTTCGAGTGATAGGTGCGGTAGCTTCGGGTGAAAATCGTCTGTGATATACGAGGTGTGTCTGTAGAATAAACAGGTCACGAGGGTATGGGTTTTGTATTGAATTTAGAAATTTAACTTGAAATTGAGTAATATATTCTAAACCATCTTAATTTCGGTGGGCTTATAATTAGGCCACATAAAATTTTAAGTGTTTAAAATTGAATAATTAATTTAGAAAGGCCTTAAGAATGCAAAAATCTAAGGTATAAAAATGTTAAGAGCACCAAATTAATAAGTTCAATATTTTGAACTTTAGCCCGAAGAAAACTCTAAAATTGAGAAATTGCATATTTTTAACTATAGCATACTATTTACACAAATTTAATTTTGGTAATATCTAATATTTTATATTTAGATTAAGTTTTATATTATACTGAGGGGACTTACCACCAAAGATAAAAAATACTGCAATTGGAATGAGCAGAAGATTGTCAAAAATTTTCATTTTTCAGGCTAATTTTCTAAACGATAACTGACGAGTTTAAACATATTTACTGCTATATATAATATTTACGGTAACATTATTTATCGACATATTGGCCTAAATAAACACTCAGGGTTATAAAAAAATTCCACTTTGTGGAGACTACGTAGCAGAAGCACTACATAACCATTTATAGTAATTCAAACGATTGAAATAAAAAACATGATATATAATAGCATATATAAATATTCAGGACTATACAAAAATTCCACTTTGTGAAGACTACGTGGCAGAAGCACTACGTAATCATTAATGGCATAGCAAACTACTGAAATAAAAAACATCACACATATTTAAAAACTTTTTTTTACAAAAAATTGTCTAGAAATTTCTAAAATAAATTTGACAAAATTCATTACCCATTATTCCTATACCCATCTGTTTTTTTTAGAATCATCTTCCTTATACATTTAATCCAGCCAAGATTTATACTGCCTGAAATAGCTTCTGATAATCTATTTTGAAAAATTGCATAATTACTTCATAATAAAAAAGCCTGAAATGTATTTTATTATGAATATTTTTTAAAAAATAATTTAGCCTTTTTTCATTTCGCATATTTGCGATAACATCAAAGTCATTAAAAAATCATACTTTTTGCACATAGTAAAAATATCTAAGGTACTTATTAATATTTTATTAAATTTTTAATCCCTTATTACAGATTAACAGCAAGAAATGAACACTTAAAACATTCACCGCGATTTTTAAAAATAATTTCTGAGAATTTATGAAATGCAGTGAATTCAGAGATTTATAGTAATTTGACGAATTTAAGAAGATCCGATTCAGAGAATTTAAGGAATTTAGAGAATTCACCAAATTAATGGAATGAATAGAATTCAAGGAATACAGAGAAATAAAGAAATTCAGAAAGTTAAAGAAGCTCGGGAAATTCAAGGAACTCAGGAAATTCTAAGACTTCATAGAAATGAAGGAATGCTCGAAATTCAAAAATTCAAGAAATCCATAGCATTCAAGAAATACAGGGTATTCAAGGAATTTAGAGAATTCAAAAAATCCAGAGAATTAAAGGGATTGAGAGATTTGAAGGAATTCAGAGAATTGAAAGAATTCTGGAAATTAAAGGAACTCGGGAAATTCAAGAAACTAAGAAATTGCAAAGACTTCACAGAATTTATGGAAAATTTAGAATTAAACAAATTCAGAGAATTGAAGGAATCAAGAGAATTCACTGAATTCAGAAAATACATGAAAAAAATTATACACAGCCGTATAGTTTAATTTAAAATAATAATTATCCGCACACTAATTGAAGTTTTCAAACTGATTACTGAAATAAGATTGATTTTAATTATGGATTTCAATTTTATTTGCCAACTTCGAAGAAATTACGCGACGTGAGTGCTATGTTCCTCCTCACTCGAGATGCGAAACTGAAAAGTCCATGTGTTTCTACGCAGATGCTAGACCCAGAAGGCGCCATACATGGCGCCTTCTTTTTAGATTTTTAAAAAATTTGTCTGATTTCAATTAAGGATTTTTGAGAAAATTATTGCAGAATTTTTGATACTTGACTCTTGAGCGTAAAAATAATAATTTACGTGAATAATGAAAACAGACTTTTAAACAATAATTTTAGGCGCAAAATGATTCACGCCCATAGAGAATTGAAAGGGACAACAGAGGAAATGTGAACTTAATTTTGATTTGTATATTTCTTTAGCATAAGGGACAAAGACTTTAAAGACCGCGAAATTATTTTGTTTTCCTGACAACTATTTTCATATTTTTTAGAAATTAATAAATAACCTATAAAAAGGATCAAATTCACCAATAAAAACCTGTAAAAATATTTTCGCTTAAATTCTCGATGGCATCAAAAAGTCTACATTAATTAAGAATAAATTTGAGATAAAAGTGACAGAAACATGTTTTGCCTGTCAGAATTCATGATTCTGAGGTTGTATAATTATTAGACACATTTTTTAAAGAAAAAGCATAAACAAATGTCACCCTGTAAATCTCTTCAAAATTTCAGATAAGACTGAGTGAACATTAAAAAAAACATAATAGTACGTTTATTTGAATTCATAAAATAAAGCAGATGCACGATTTTTCATTATATATTGATATTATCAAATCGAATCTCAAGTCAAGCCAGTTCATAATGCTTTCACTGAAATCTGGAAAATTTTTGTCTTTTTGATTTTTCCAAATTTTGAATTACAGTCAAACCTGGATATAACGCCACTGGATATATGCCTTCCTAGAATTTACGCTGCGCCGAAGGTAGCATTAAAAAGAGCTGTGGGGAGTACGCGGTGGCCACACAGACGAGCTCAAACAAAAGCGTTTTCATGCGATGCGGTACTCTATCTGGTATGTTTTCACCTCTTCCAGTCCCAAAGCCAGCATTATTTCCGAGTTTGAATGTATTTACATACTAGGCAGTCTGATGAGTACCTGAAAATTCTAAGAGATGGCATTAGTATTCACTAATGTGAACCATTTTCATCGATTCATAACCATGGATCCACTACTACACTTCTCAGTCAACGCAACAGGCAAAACAGTGGGTTCCACCGGGCCAAAGTGCTCCGAAGCGTCCAAAAACGCAACAATGGGTCGGAAAGGTTATGGCCTCTGTATTTTGGGATTCACATAACATAATATGCGTGCACTATCTTGAAAAAGGTTAAACCATAACCGGAGCATACTATTCATCATTATTGGACCGATTGAAAATCGAAATCGCCGAAAAACGACCGCATTTGAAGAAGAAAAGACCGCTTTATCATCACGACAATGCGCCTGTTCATTCATGCTTAGTTGCACAAGCAAAATTGCATGAAATTGGCTTCGAATTGGTTCCTCAGCCACCGTATTCACCAGACTTGGCCCCCAGCGACTATTACTTGTTCCCTAACGTTGGACTCGCTGTATCGACCTAAAAGGAGAGTATTTTGAAAAATAAAACCGACTGTGGCCAAAAAAACGTCTCCGTGTTTCATTTTTCAGGGACTTATCAGACTGCCTAGTATTATTCACACATGGAGGAAAGATTTTTGGTTAATAAACGGTAATTTATAGTTGCTGTGCCATCAGCAATTTCACAAACTGTGACCATTTGGTTAACAAATTTAAGATGCTTTCTGTTTTGGATACGTGTATAGCATGAGTTTATGTTGCGAAACGCAGACGATTTTATTAATAAGCAGGACAGTTTTATTGTAAAGGTTAGCAAAGATCGTCAGCCACCTATTCATTATGTTAGAGGTTCAGGGTTCGTCCCCTGAGCTGGTAACTCTACAAGTTTTCTTTGTAATTTTAAAAAAGCTCTGATCGTTCGGATCCCACCTTAACCTGTAGGTTCCCGCATTATGATTTTTTCTGCAACCCAGTCCGTGGATGGTTGGGTCGAAACCCAGGATTTGCTAAATATGTCAAATTAGGCATACTGCTCCTATCAGATCACTTAATTTATTACGAAAATGCGCCCGTGATTGATGATACTTGATTCGCAGTTGTTTTCTATTTAAAGAGATTGGAAACAATTGTGATTTTGGGGACTAAATCTTCAATGTAGTTACAACTTTCTTGTATAACGGTATAGTTATCAACTAAGAATGATGAAAAATTATAAAGAAATTAGACAAGTTATTTTAAAGTTAATAATGGACAGGAAAATGAAAATTTTCAAAAAATCCAAAACGGCAGTTAATTAAAAATTCCGAAAATAGGTTTTTTAATAATTTTGAGTGAAATATTTTAAAACTTTGCGGGAATAAGAAGTCAAGAATCTGATATATTTTTGTGTGTAAACAATGATATAAGAACACGGATAAAACTATTGGAGCAAAACAGATTTTAGTTACATAGTTCAACAATTATATATTGGGCGAGGCTTTAAATCATGGTAATTTCGCAACTAGGTCTCAACGCTTCTCTTATGAATTGTTCTCGCTTTAGCTGAATACAAATTTCACATGATAAGTATTTATACGGATAAAGTGTAAATATTATAGAATTTTTCGTTCAAATGATGACATTTGAATTCATATGAGGGCATCATCAAATTTAAAAAAAGTCTAACAATTTTTTATTTTAACATAAAAACCCAGACTAAGAATAATCGTCTTTCCAATACAGTATTAATGGTGCATCAGTATCCTCCTCATAAGCTTCGCTTAGCCCCAGTTTAGAGCAATTAATCAAAAATAGTTTAAAAATCAAGGAAACACTTTATATCTAAAGAAAAAATAACTGAATAATTTATTTACTTTTTTCTTGTTATTAACTTCTTTATCACAAAATGATGATTATCTCTCTTATTATTTGTAGAAAAAAAGTGGCTGTCATTAGTTTTTGCTTCAATTAATTAGTTTTAAAGAAAATTAGATGCTTTTAGAAAAATTAATTTCGTATTTGTGTCTTCGGATCTTTGGATTTGGTTTTTTCGTACATAAAGCACACTTTTTTGAAACTTTTCGGGGGAATAGAGGAAGATATTATATTTTCCTTAAATATATTATTCTTTCCAAAAATTAACATTTTTATTCTTACCAATGAAGGACAGTTGTGATCATAATAAATGATACGAGATTAAAATTCAATAAAACAATATTATAAAATTTGTTCAAATCCTTCATCCAATCGCCAAACTTGAAAATTTAAAAAAAAGTTTCGAAGATTTAAAATTCTTCACTAAAGGTTTTAGATCACTTGCCTTCCCGTTTAGTCTCTTGGCAAACCTAGCAAAGCAGATGCTCAAATCTAAGAATAAATTGAGTAAAGATTTCAAAGTTGAAGCTACATACAAATGTTGTAATATAGGTTTTATTCTTATGGATATTTTTGTTTAAAAAAATTTTTTGAATTTAAAATAACATTGCGTTCTGTTCTTTCTACTTATTTTTAATTAATTCACTAACAACAATCACGAAAAATTAAATTACACGTCCTAGAAACAAAATGTACAATCGCGCCCTAATTTTAGTGACTTTTGGCTGTATTTTAAGAAAAATCAGAAACTCATTAAGGCCATGTGATGAGTATAACAGCTGATCAAGTGAGCCCTAAGATCAATATTTTTTCACCGATATTGAAAAATAAAAGTTTAAATAACGCGAGATTTTTTTTCGGAAAATGTTAATTTATGTTAATGTTAATGTAATTCATAATGTAATTTATGTTAATGTTAAAATTATCGACGGACACATTTAGGTTTTACAGCAGAAGTTTGACTTTTAATTTTCTTTGACGGTAATCATGCAATCTATTTTACCCACAGACCCCTAGAAGTTCGAAGTTGTCTACTCGCTGCGCTAGTGCTGCTTTGACACAGCTGATACCAGACTGATACGTATGTCAGACGAAATATGTTCATTTGCATTTCAAGTGCAAACTTTAGTTTTTGCATTATTGGTGCATAATGTTCGTGAGAGATTTTTTTTGTCCCACTTTGATAAGTTAAAACCTCATAACTAGCCCATTGACAACATTGCAAATTGCTGGCAGGGTTTAACGACAGCGCGGTCGGTATTTCTCCAAAATAGTAAAAAAAAAAACTATTTTCACTATTCTAATTATTTAGGACCAGAGACACATTCTTGCATGCCTTCTATTTATCGTTCCAAATTTTTAACACAATATCGCATTCCGTTTAGACGTAAGTTGGGAAAGAAAAATTGAAGACCAGGTTTGGTCACGTGACCCTCTCGTCACATGGCCTTAAGACTAGAAAAATATTTTTGTAAAATTTAACAAAATTAAATAGCTCGTTTCTTTATTCTAAGATGAACCGATTTTCTTATTAATTGTCTTGATTTTAAAAAATAAGTGAAGCTATAACTGCTAAATCGATTAAGTTTTTTTTAATGAAAAATACACATAAGATTGTAAACCAGGGCATATTATAAAATTATAGCTAAGCCCAATTACTTTTCATGGCCGTTATGTGCTAAAATGCAACGCAGATCATTATCAAGTTTTAGAACTGGCCATTTTTTTTTAGAACTGACCTTTAGGTCAGAACTGACCGTTAGAATATGCCCTGCTGTAAACTTTTATTATTCAGAAATCATTCACATTTTTTGTTTTATCATTACAAACTTTAAAGCTTAAAACAATTCCAGATAAATTTTTATAGTTCAATTTCCAAGATCTACTCTCTAAATCTGAATTAGTAAAATATAACTGATTATGAGTTAAATTCTACTAAATGCCATAGATAGAATTGAACTACTGATTATTTGTAGAAATGTACTGGTTCAATTAGTGAAATAAAAATTACTAATTCATTCAGTTATCTGGAAGAATGGAGCCCGACCGCGGAACTACTAATTGAAAAGTAAGATTTCAATTGATTAAATCAGTTAATTTTAAGAGGTTATGTTCGCATACATTTTGGTATGCTTTTATAACCATTTAAATTAAAAAAAATTAGGCTGAGTCAAAGAAAATTGTAGAATTTAAAATCGTTTCAAATTTTTGCGGATTTTAATCAATCATTTTAAATGAGAGATAACTCCTATTTAATTAATTCCTGTATTGTGAGAAAATTCATAATACCTGCACAGTAAACCTCAGGAATAAATTTTGTCTTGAAATTGGATAAAAATGCTGCAGCTAGTTCATCTGACGAAAGATTAAATTTGTATTACAAAATATAAAATTTATCTGACGAAATTATTTATTTGACATATGGGATATGTCAAACGGCTGCGTCTAGGTACAGCGAGAAAATTTCCTGCATAAATTTGAAAATCCTCGAGGTGTACATTTTTTAAATAACCTCCTTTTATTTAAGTGATTTTAACAAAAAAGTCATTCACTTACACTCACAGAATACGTACACTGTTAGAAAAAATTCGTACGTCACACCGAAGTGCGAAGTTATAATGCTACGGTGCGATGTATTGGTGCGAAAAAGCATTTTTGCTACTAAAATAAACTTCTTCGGTGTAAAGTTGGTCAATTTACGAACTCTCAACTTCCCAGTGTTGAAAATACTAACAAATTACACCGAGGAGATGAGAAAGTCTTAATATAAACGTAAAATTTCACTGGACAGTGTAAAATCAAACACTAAGCCGGAGCGAGAATAGTATATTTCGATACGTGTGTGAGAGGTAATTATTTAGCGAATGAGACGTTTTTGGCACGAGCGAAGCTAGTGAGAAAAGTCTCATTTGCTAAAAATCACCTCTCACACAGATATCGAACAGTATTTTATCTCACGAAAGGCGAAAAAATCATGTCAAAGTTGAGATTTTGAGGTTAGAGTGGTACAAACAAACATTTGACACTATGCGTTGCGAAAACTTACATTAATAAGTTGCTGTGCGCGCGCACGCGCAGTTAACTTGTGTAGGCTTGTGCGAGCCGACCAAGGTCACATCTTCCCATTGCATTGTTGAATTGTTTGGTATATTTTGTGTTTGCCGGTCTGCGGTTAGATACGGGTATTTTTCTTTTGGCGTGTCGGTGAGTCGGCTCTGTTAAATGTTGCGAAGGACAGCCTCGTGTAAAACCGAAAATTCATGAGCCGGAATCCGAGCTCTCCCGACTTAATGAATAACGATCTAGCTGCTCCTCAAATTTATTTCGGTTTTGAAATCCCGAATTACATTAGAACCATTTGACTTATTGCAAAGAGGAAAATATAATTTACTTCACGTAAATATATATAGGAGGCCAGATTTTTGGGTCTAAAATGTTTCAAATTTAGTGCTGCATATTTTAGTCATATTTTTAACAAACAATTAATTCTTAACAATAAAAAAAAAGAATTTTTGACAAAATAGTTAAATTTTGAACCTGAAAAATTACTTTAAAAAAATACATTTTTAACTGAAAATTGTAGTCTATACTTAAGCTTACAATTAAAAAAATTAATTTTGCAAAGTTTAAACCAAGTGAATGAATTTCAAATAAAACAAATGAGATTTCAGAGAAGAAGGATAATTCGCCACTAAAGAAGTTACAAGATAAATTTATAATTAAAAAGATAATTTGTCAAGGAAAAAATTTCAACAAAATTGTTGAATTTTCATCTTTAGAAACGAATTTTATACTGACACAATAATCATTAAACCAAAAATGGACTAGTTAAATTTTCAGATAAAAAATGGAATTTTCAACAAAAGAAATTAATTGTTAAGTAAAAAAGATTAACTTTTAACAAAAAATGAAAAAATTAAATTTGCATTACAAAAATTAATTTGGAATAAAAAACAATTAAATCTACAACAAAATAGTCCAATTTTCAACCAAAGAAATGTATTGACGTACAAAAAGACTTCTTCCCAAAAATAGAAAATTGCAAAAAAATACCTGAATTTTCAGCCACATAGTTAAATTTCAACTAAAAAGTAATGTTTCAAGGAAAAACTAGTATGTATGTATGTATTTAATCTCTCCCTTTTACAGGTTTGAGGGCCTCCGCTCCCTGTACATATATTTACAATTCCATCCTTAGTCTAACTTAACTACTACTTATATTCTACTCTTTCGCATTACGTAGAATAAACAATAGTAACAGTAGTGATATTAATTCCTAAAATGAGCGAGCTTCCAGGGCTTCCGTTTCCTCTTACCATAAAAAATGCATTTTCCACGATATTGAAAACAATTTTCGTTTTTTACTGTCCCTTTTCAGGATCACCCGTTTGGCTCTGCCCTACTCCCTTGTTTTCCCTTACTTCTTCAAATTTCTTCATCCACAAAATTCCCTGTCCACTACCATCCAAGATCCATCTTACACACTCATCCACACTCGACTGTCCCTCTTCCTCTCCTGCACATCTTTCTAATACATGTGACCATGACTCCACTTCGTATCCACATACTCTACATAAATTCTTCTCTTCATTCATCCAATATCTGCATGCTCTCACTCCTTCTCCCATACTGAACCGTACAACCCTACTCCATTTTTCTTCCTTTTTTATTTTTTGCAGATATTCTGGTTCCGTTAACCCTTTGACCATCATATACCATCCGTTGTACTTCGAATCTATAATCTTTGTCCATCTCTCTTCTCCTTGTTTAACCAATAGATCTAACTCTATGTCCTGCCACTCCAGAACCCCTTCTCGAATATTACACACTCTCCTCATTTTTCTCCTTTCTTCCTCCCATTTTGAATTTCCCACATTACCTCTCGCTTCATTGTTCCGAATTTCGCCGAGACATGCTTGTGCAATTTTACTTCCCTCTCCCCTTTTTAACTTCTCTTCAAACCTCCATGCTCTCTTAATTTGTCTAGTAACCGTATTTTCTCTTCTTAACTCTTCTTTTAACATATATCCTGGACAACTCCAGCTAACCACCATGACCCACCTCAGGAATCGCTCATGCATGCTCTCTACTTTCCTATGTTCCTTCCATCACCAGATCTCCACACCATAACACAATACCGCCCACACCAGCACATCAAACAACCATACCCTCATTCTCCAATCGTTCTTGAACCTTCCCTTTCCTATACCCCACACTTGGCCCATTAGTTTACTCGCACATTCAATTCTTTTCTTCATCTGCAGCTCGTTTCCCCCCTCTGCCTCAAACCAAAAACCTAGGTAACAGAACTCTACCACAATTTCCACTTTTTGTCCGTTCATCTTTCAAACGTAATTTATTTTGCTCTTTCTATTTCTGAAACACATCACCTTTGTCTTATCTACGTTCACCGTCAGCTCTTTTGTTCCCACATACTCTTCGAAGATTCTCATCATTAGGTTCATCCCCTTCTCATCATCTGCTAATAGAACTACATCGTCCGCGTATGCTAGAAAGTATAGTTTGCTATTACCCTAAACTGTTCCTGCTTTCCCTTTCTCCTTTAGCTTCTCCTCTAAGTCTGCCAATAGGATACTAAATAGTAACGGACTCAAAGGGCACCCTTGCCTTAGACCTCGGCTTGTCCAGA
>NC_046657.1:157824303-157842429 GCF_010883055.1 Belonocnema kinseyi
GTCTCCCTTTCTTTCTCCCCAAATTTCTGTTAACTAAATAGTTAAGTACGTAGATGTTGTCTATAGTTCCCATTCCTTTTCTAAATCCCGTCTGATTATGTGCGATACTTTCTTTTTGTTCTACCTGACTCTTCAACCTATTTCTTAAGATTTCTGCATATATTTTATAGCCGACTGACATGAGAGTGATCTCTCTGTATTCCTCTACCTTCTTTCCGTCCCCTTTCTTGACAAGCGGTACCACCAGTCCCATCGTCCAATCTTCCGGCCAACCTTCCCCTTTCCATACCTTGTTGCAGATATTCCACATCCCAGCCCTAATCCCTTCTCCTCCAAACTTCATCGCTTCGTTCTCTATCCCATCTTCTCCCGTCGCCTTGTTTCTTTTTAACCTATTTATTGCCTCATCCACTTCTTCTCTTGTTATCTCGTTCCCTTCCTCCATTTCTCCTTGGACTATCATACACTTTTCCCCTTTGATCTTATTTTGCTCTCCCCGTAATAGACCCTTAAAATAATCCGTCCATTCCTCCATTTCTATTTCTTCGTTAACGCCCTTCCTTTCCCCTCTATCCCTATTTATCACATCCCACACCCTACCTTCTTTGATCGCCTTTTCTACCTCTGCTTTATATTCTTCCTTTCCCCTCTGTCTTTTTGTTTCCAGCATCCTCTCATGTTCTTTTTTCCTCCTGTTATACTCCTTCTTCTCCATTTATTACTATTACTATTACTGTTCTATTACTGTTGCTCCCTTTCCTATGAATGTGATCTCCCCTTCCTCATCTCCTTTTATATTGCCATTGCATATAAACCATCCTGTTTCTCCTATCATGTCTAGTAACTTCCTTCACTCCCTGTCCGTCTCTCTATGTTTGGAGTTCCTTATAAATGCCTCCTTTTCTTCACCCTATAACCCTCCCCCTTGTTCGCCAGTCCATGCCTCTCATGCCAGTCCCTCCTATTAAAACCAATTCTTCCTTCTTTTCCTCCATCCACCTCCTTATTACTCTCCAGCCTTCCTCTTCCCCTCTTCTTCTGTATACACACACCACTGCTATTTCTACTTTCCCAATTATAATTTTTCTTATCATTGTTCCATCCTTTTCCTCCATGTTCCCATCTTTTCTCCCTTTTACTGTTAATTCTTTTTTCACCCCTGACAACATGCCGCCCATTCCTCTCCCTTTAACGTGTTCTTTTCTTGCTTCTTGCATTGTCCACACATAATCTTTATTCTTGTTTTTCAAACCTGACACATTCCAGAAATATATTTTCACGTTTCTCTCTTCCCCTCCCTCTTCTTTCCTCTTCACTTTGGTTCCCCTTTGCCGTTTGTAAACCCCCCTGATTTATTTCTAGACTCTTTTTCTTCTCCCTTCCCCCTACATTTCTCAAGACTTTTTCCTTTTTTCCTTAATTCTTCTAATTCTTCATCCCAGCACCATTCCTCCCCATTTATCCATAACCTGTCTCTCCCTATCCACACCATATGGCCCCTTTTCCTGTTTACCCAAGCCCTCTGCTCTATTTGCCATCTCCTTTTCCTCTCCCTCCATGTCAGATCTTCTTCAATTCTTTCCCTTCTACCTCTCAATAATTTTTTTCTCTCCATAATTTTTTTTTCTCCTCCTCACTCCCCACTTTTACTAGAAACATTCCTTGTTTTCCTTCCTTTGTCCCTCCTATTCTCTGGACTCCTTTTACCCTTACCTGCACTCTAATATCTCGAAAAAGATTTGTTATTTCCACTTCTCCTGTTTCACTCTCCACTTTTAATCTCTTGACTACTATGTTATTTTTCCTCTTTGCCCTTTCTTCCCCTTCTAATCTTCTTTCGATCTCACTGAGTCTTTCCTTCAATCTTTCATTCTCACTTCGGACAATCTTTTCATTCCACTTGACATCACCACTTGACAAAAAGAGTTCTTTCGCAATCGGTACCGGAAACGGAAGCCAGGAAAAACTGAATAGTTAAGTTTTCAGTTAAAAATAATTATCAACCCCAAAAAATCAAAGTCTCAAAAAAAATATTTAAATTTTCAAACAGAAAATCGAATTTACAACCAAAAATTGTAAATCAAAATAGTTTAATTTCAAAAAAAAAAAAAAAAAAAACATGAACTTTCAAACATTTCAGACCAAAAGAAAAGACGTTTTATCCAAAAATGCATGTTCCACCAACGAAATTAATTTTTAATTAAAATAGATGAATTTTTAAACAAGAAGAACAAATTTCTACCAAAAATGATAAATGTTTTTACTGAGAATGGTCAATTTTTAAGCAAAAATAAAGCAATAAATTTTCAAATAAAAAAATTTTTAACCAAAAATGATACAGTTAAATTTTCATCATAAGAAAATGATTTTTTAACTAAAAAAGCGAACTTTCAAGGAAAATGTTAAATTATCAACAAAAAATCAACTGTGAAACAATAAGAATCATTTTCTCGTAGAAAATGATCTATTTTCAACTGAAAAAATAACTTAAAAAAAAGTTTAACAGAATCGTTAAATTTTCAAATTTAAGAATGAATATCAAAAGTAAAAAAATAGTATTTAATCAAAAATAGAATAATTACATTTTCAGATAAAAAATTTATTTTTTGCAAAATAATTTTAATTTTTGATGTAAGAAATAAATTTTCAACTGAAAAAATATTTTGTACAAAAAAGAAATTAAATTTACAGCAGATTAGTTTAATTTTTAAAGATATAGTTGGATTTTCAATTAAAAAATATACATTTTTATCCAAAAATGAAATGGAATGAATTCTGAAAGAAAATTAAAAACGAAAAAAATTATTTTTATTATTTCATAAAAATTTTAAAAAGGGTGTAAGAGAGTGTGTAGTAAAATTTGGCAATTTTGCCATTGTTATATAATTTTAGGAAAAATAAGGAACTTAATTCTTATTAAGCTTTCTTACGTAATTTTTTAAAAAGTTTATGCTAGTTTAAGAAATATGTTTTCAAGTTTGAGTAAGTTTAAGAGATATTCAGAAATTTTGAAAAGATATAAAAATAAATAAAACTTGTAGCAATTTGTTAAGGATTTTTTAAGAGTTCACGAAAATGAAAAAAATAGGTTTCTAGGAATAATTGAAATAACTTTTTATTTAAATAAATTAATTTTAAGAGATAATTTTATATCATTTTAAAAGGAATCTGAAAAATTTTAAAGGCAATTTTTGTATGATTTTTCAGAATTAAAAGAAAATCAGGAAAAGTTTGAATTGTTTTTAAAGAATAGAACGTCTGACAAGATTAGAAAAAAAGAACTCTTTCCCTATCATTCGTTTGAAAACTTGTAAATCTTTTTTATTTAGAAAATTTTAATTCATATGAAAGTTAAAAAGATTTCTAAACATATCAAGGAATTCATAAAATTTAAAAGAAGAGTGTGGAAGATTTTAAAGCAAGCTGTTTTAATTTAGTAAGGTTAATAAATTAAAAACAAAAAATCGAGTAAATTCAAGAAATATTTAGAATAATGGAAGAGATTCAAATAGAATTTTAAATTTGAATTCTGTTCGAAATTAAGGTTTTTAAAGATTTCAAATATTAACTTTAGAAACTTTAAAGGAATTCCGAAAGATTTCATAGAGAAAAAATGTTTTTCTTAAAACTCCTGGCAAAAATTTAGTAGATTATAAGTTTAAAGTCTTATTTGTTCTTTTTTGATACAGTTCCTTTTATGCTATTTTAGACTATAATCAAAATTTTGGGAATTTTAAGAGAAAAAGCCGAAAAGTTATTAACTTTACGAAGCCTTTAATGTCTTAATACACTTATCTCAATATTACAAAATTTAGCTTTTACAATTTGATTTCCATTGTAAAATAATTGTAATTTAAATAATTGTAGAATAAATTTAATAAATTTTATTTTATGACGAAATATCTCGTGATTTTAAAAGAAGAAAACAATTCTAAAATTACCTTTTTGTGTAGTATCTTAATAACTAAGGAACATAATTTTAGAATAATTTCCCTTCATTCTGCAATAGGGTCAAACATGCTGCAAAAAACCGTCGTTAAATTTCATAAAAAAACTGTACTCTGTATACATTAATTTTAAAAATTAAAAATAATCATAATTTTATAAATATTCCTAAATTTTATTTTAATATGTTACTTAGGGAATAGATTTCAGAAATATAATGATAAAAATATCTCCATTAGTTAGTAAAACACTATGTAGAATCGCCTTTCAAATTATACAAAAAAAATTCCAAAAATTTTAACAAACGGTTGTACAGATTTGGCTTTAACCTTACGGATGAGTTTCAGAAATATATATTTCTGTTATCGTTTTTCAGCACATGATTTTGCCTTAAACGTAAAGCAGATTAATATACACTAAAAAATCAAAATAAGAAAGGTCAGAAAATATATTTTCTAATAAAACTCCTTTCCACACCAGCTTCAGAGAAAAATGTTCACAAAATTATTATCAAATGATAAGTCTTTTGTACTTATAAGGAAAAATGAAAATCTTTAATTAATTATGAATGTTGAATTATTTTTATTGAAAATAATTGAACCTCTTCCGATTGAAAGCGGGGATTCAGTCTGAGAAGAAATGTGCAGAAAGTAATTTTTAAAAAAATCATTAGAATTTTAATTTCAAAGACTAATAATTGTACACAATTTCCAGGCGCATCTTTTTTTCTCCTACAAGAATTTTGAGATTTTTCAGTTTCTAAAATAAGTTTATCCTATGTTCTAAAACTCTTCTAAAGTCTAAATTATTTTTGATTTTCATTAATTCTACTAAATATTTCTTAAATTTCTTCGATTATTTACATTTTTTTCAACTTTTTAAACATACCGAATTGCAAAATTTTTCTTTTAAAACCTTCTACACTCTTTTTCGAAATTTTAGGAAATCGTTTGCTGTGCTTAAAAGTTGTCTTTAATTTTTTTTAAAGTTCATTTTTCCAAATAAAAAATCATTAAAAATTTTTACACGAATATTAAAAAAATAACTCTTTTTTTTAATCTTGTCAGACCTTCTAATCTTCTAATCTAAAAAAATTATTCAAATTTTTACTGATTTTTTTAAATTCTTCTAATTTTTGAGATACTTGGACAATTTTTGAAATCTTTTGTAATGTTTTGAAATGTTTTATGATATTCTCCTGAAATTAATTTTCCGAAATAAAAAAAATTTCTTTTAATTATTGCTCGGAACCAAAATTCAACATATTCACCTACCTCCAGTTTCTTAACCTTCTCTCTTACCTCATCATCCACTATCACATAATCCATTACCGTTCCCCTTTCACTTCCTGAGCGTGTATATTCTTCTTTTTCATCCCCTTCTATATTTCCGTTTAAGATATAACATCCAAACCGCTCCAAGCTCTTCTACAACTTTTTTCCCTCCCCATTCAGTACCTTATCTTTGGATTATCTTCCTCTCTCTTCACCCCATTCCCTTCCTCCTCTGTCTCATGTTCTCGCATTTAAATCCCCACCTATTATCAGCCTAATCTCTTCTTTATTTTCTTTAATCATTAATTTAATCTCCTCTGCTTTCTCCAGCATATCACTGTTCACATAAATCCCCATTACTTTCCACTTCTCTCATCCCATCATTGCCTCTTCTGCGATTAATCCTTCTTTTTGTTCATTCCTGTCTTTCTTATATTTCCCTGTTATACATTAATTCCCTACTCCCATCACCATTCCTCCTATTGCTCTGCCCTTTTTATTCTTTCTCTTTGCATTTTGCATTTGCCATTTGTAACCTCTTGGTAACCTTCCCCTTACTCTTTCCCATCCCTTTTCATCTAGCCACGTCTCCATCATTATTAATATATCCTATTGTGTCAAATTTCTCATAAACTCCCTATCTTTTCTTTTCAATCCTGCTCTATTCCAGTAACAAATCTTCCATTCTTCCCGACTTTCGTTTCTCATCTTTTTTCCTTCTTTATATTTCTTATTCTCCTATTTCCCGTTCCTTACTCTTCTAATTTCCCTGCACCTCATTTCATACTATCTATTCCCTTTCGTTATCCCAATCCCACCATACTCCATCCACCTGAATTCTCCCATACTTAACCCATGTTCTCTTTCCCTTTTTTTTCCTCTTCCGCTATTTTCCTTAATTTATACTGCATCTTCCTTTCTACCCATGTCAATTCATCCTCTATTCTCTTTGGACCACCATATAATATCCTCTTCTTTGTCATCACCTCCCTCTTATGTTCTCATTTTTTTAGTTTCACCAGTAACATTATATCCCCTCTTCGCACTTCCCTTCCTACATTTCGCATCTCCTCTATCTCTACATTAGCATGAATCCTTCTTAGTACTTCGTCCATCTCTTCCTTCAGCTGCTTCCCCTCTAATCTTATACCCTTTATCACTATGTTTAATTTTTTTCTTCCCTGTCTTTCCTTTCTATTCTTTGTTCTATTTTTCTCAGCCTTTCATCTCCTTATTCTCACTCTCTCCCCCACCACAATCCCCGTTCGAGCTTTAAAAATTCTTCATCCTGCCTCTCTTCTCTTCTACCTTTGTATTATTATCTTCTTCCTGCTTCTCTAGGTTTTGTTCCAATGACTGCATCCTCTTTTCAAACTTTTCCCTGATTTCTTCCCATTTTTTTATTTCTTTCTTAACTTCAGCCATTTCCCGCCTAATTGCCTTCTTTAATTCCTTTCCCCTTTTTCTGCTTTTCTTCATAAATCCCCATTACCTCTATCATCACTTCTCGAATTTCCTTTAGTCTTTTGTCTTTCATCGAAACTTCACTTTCATCTCCGCTACCGTCAGCACCCTTACTATTATCGCTTTCCCCTACCAAATTCTGCTTTTCTGGCGGCGATCTAAACATTTTTAAATGTTTTACGCTCGCCCCGATATCTTCCTTCTCTTCACTGCTTTCCCTCTCCCCTCTCTTCCTTTTGATAAAAGCCTCGATTGAAGCTACGATTTTTGCTCTTAATCTTTCATTTTCTATAGTTTTTTTTATACTCACCCCTTGCCTTCCTTTCCTTTACCTCTTCTTTCGGCGTACTGAACACTTTCTGCTCTAACTCTGTTTCTTCCGCGGAGATACTTGCTCCGCCAGCCATGAATCAAATTCAAACCTTCCCGCATTCTATACTTCCCTGCCTCTATCTACCGTCGCTGTCTGGTGCCTGTCTCGCCATTCTTTGTCGCTACCCAACCGTGCTACTACCAATCCGTCAACACAGTCCTCCCACCCGGTCACAAATCTCCAAACAAACTTCCACACATATCTGTCTCAATCTTTCAAAATATCTGCCCCCCCCCCCCTTTGCAATCTCACAATCCCTCAATTAATCTCTCACATCCACACTTCTACACACTTCCACAATCCACTCACCTAGAATTTCACCACAATATCAGAAAAACTCAGCACCAACAATTCCCACTACTTTACACTTTTATGCTGGAAACGGAAATCCAACCATTTTTATTCATTTAAACGATGTTATTATCCTGTAAATTGTAAATACGTTAATTTATATTAAAAATATTAGTATTGGCTTCATCATTAAAAGTTATTGAGTCCAAATTATTCTTCGAACATTCACTAAGAGGTGGTAGAGCTTTAATTTACAACAAATTAATAAAATGTACTCATTTTCTTTCATTTTTACGGATCCAGACCTTTTGGAAAGGGGGAAGGAGGTTTCGACCGCCAAAAATCAAAAGTAAAATTTTTACGGGTATAAATGTGCACAGACTATTCTTGCACTGATTTAATTCCCTTTTTATAAATCTAAAAACCTTTAAAAAATGGCATTTCTAAACATTACAAAAAAAAGATCTTTGTGGTTAAATAAAGAATGGTTAAAATGATTTTTTCAAGCTGCTTCCTGTGTAGAAATCCAATCAGGGATACGACCGTGTCCTGGCCGGAGAGCTCTGGCTTGAGCCGGGCGCTGGTCGGGGAATCTGGCCGGATCCGGCTAAAAACGTGACGATTAACTGGTTGGAAACCGGCTTCAATAACAGTTGCGATCCGGTCGGGTAATCCGGCCACAAAGCCGTTAACAAATGTATCTTTAGGCGAGAAATTGGTAATTTATTTTGTCTTTTAAGTCTCATCGTACAGATTACGGTGAACTTTTAAAATGTCAGATCAAGTGAACCAATTTTGGCAAGACAATTAGAGTAGAATTTAAATCCGTGATGATAGAATCTCTTTACGATTTTATTTGCGAACTTCGAAGATATGACGCGACGTGAGTCACGTTATAATTTTGAAATAATAATTCATCTAGCATCCATAATTGCGACTTTGATAATATCACGGCTCTTAAAAAATGTGTAATTTCTACAAAAACATTAACCTCACCATTGCCCGGCCGGCTCCCGCTCGGTTCCTGTCCATAAAACCCAGTCAGGCGTAGCATGACCGAGATCTGGCCAGAAATCTTGTTGTATTAGGGTTAACCGGGGCAATTTCTACACGGGTTGTCATGAATCTCTTAAAAATTGTATTAGATTTTAATTTTCTTAAAAACTCTAAATCTGATGACAATTGTAAATTAAAAATTGATTATACTATTTAATATTTTTCTAATAAAACGACCCTTTTTCAGGTCAAAGTTTGCTACATATAAGCCGAATATTTTGACCGTTCATGAAGTTCAGCAAGAAAAAGTGATGTCACTGAGAAGAGTGGCTACGTAGTAATTCCTAGCCATTAAATAAATATGCCATGTTGTAATAAATAGCGAGTAAACGTGTGTTGAATTCTATAACTGTTCGTCAATTTCTGATTACCTTCCTTATCTGCATCATTATATTTAAAATAAAGATTTATACTTGCCTATCTCGTGCCGGGAATTATACATAATGCCTAGGGATTATATATATTGCCTCGGCAATGTATACAAGGTGTTTAAAAAGTCCCTAGACGGTTACATCTTTCCTCAGGTAAAATATTTTTCAAAAAAGGAAGGTCATTCCTCAAATATATTTCAACGAGGAATTCAATAGTGACCTTCATTTTGACCTTGAAGTTCACCTTCATGGCTTTTTGAAGGTCAACTTTTTTTAAAATGGAAACCCGCTTTTTGCATCTGAAATCGATAGAGCGGAAAATTCTACGTTCAGGTACGTACCCAAGTTATAGGTAAATTGTAACGTTCAAGGTCAGTGTAATTCCTGAAGTAAATTTCAACAAAGAATTCAATTGTGAACTTCAGTTTGACCTTAAAGTTGACCTTCATGACTTTTTGAAGGTCAACTTTGTTTTTTTAAATGGAAACCCCCTTTTTTACATCTGAAATCGATAGAGCGAAAAATTCTACGTTCAGGTACGTACCAAAGTCATAGCTCAATTGTAAAGGTTAAGGTCATTAGTGAGCTCTGTATTGATCTTGGTCACAGCGTTTTGAATATTGTAAAATAATAAGGAAATTTTTCATTAAAAGTTCCAGTTGTTCTGGTGAAAATTATGTTCCTCCCCGAAGAGTTATACAGTTCTATACCATTTTTCAATACCTAAGTCAATACCTAAGGAGATACTATAAGTCCTATACCGTTTTTCCATGCGAATATTACAAATCGAAACTAAATTTACGTATTACGAGTACATACTTACTATCTTTCGCTAAAAGATTATTATGGCGCAAGCTAAACTTTCGGAACGAGAGAGAGTATCTGTATTAATGATGCGTGATTAGGGAGATCGAGTTCGATCTTATGATCAAGATCGTTTGCTTTTTAATCGCACTTTTTGTAATGGTGAAGGGTTAAATCCTGTCTTAAAATCAACAATTGAAAGAACTGTAAGGCGCTTTATGAATCATGGATCTATCAAACCCCTTCAGAGAACTGGTCGGCCAAAATCTGCATGATCTGAGGAGATGTAGATGGACATAGCCCAAGAATTCGTTGAAAAGCCAAACCTTAGTTTACGTCGAGCTTGTGTTGAGCGTGACGTTGCTCGTGAGACAGTGCGAAATATTCTAAAAATTATTAATTACCATCCTTACAAAGTTCACCTGGTACAAGAGCTCAATGAAGACGATCCTGATCGTCGGGTATATTCTCGGAAATTATGATGGACAGAATTGATAGAGATCCTCTTTTCTTGTACAATACAGTATTTTCAGATGAATCTACTTTCACTTTAAAAGGTGAAGTTAACAGGCAAAATTGTAGATATTGGTCTGACACGAATCCTGATTGGATGTTGGAGAGTCACACACAATATCCACAAAAGATTAATGTTTGGGCCGGTATCTTGAATGATACATTGCTAGGCCCTTTCTTCATCGATGGTAATCTCAATGCCCGTGCATATGAAGAGCTCAGAAACCAAATTGTATCACGAATAAGGGAGATAACAGGCGATAATTTTTGAAATATTTGGTCCCAGCAGGACGGAGCAGCGGCTCATTACGGTAGGGAGGTTCGAGCATATTTGGATATTCAGTTCCCTCAAAGGTGGATTGGAAGAAGAGGTGAAATCGAATGGCCTGCTAGATCTCCTGATATGATGCCTCTCGACTATTTTCTTTGGGATTATTTAAGGAGCAAAGTATACTTAAGGCAACATCAAAGCTCAGACAACATAAGGACATGAGCGATAAAACAATCAATATAAATTACGATACCATGATCGCAGTTAATTACATTTAGTGCTATATAATGGCAAAAATGCTAAGTAAAGAATTTTAAACGAAAAAGAGTAACATAGCAAATCGCATTATCTAGAAAAATAAAAGAATTATAATTTCGGAAATACTGGCATGACGTGGCGTATGGCTAGCTTTGGTTTTATTTGTTCCCTTCGTTAGTAAAAGCAAATATTGATCTCTACGCAGAAATAAATTATTTTTGTTTTACAAAATGACTTTCTTTTTCTTCCTGTCATGTCCAATAAATCAAGAATTTTAACATTCAGATGAATTTCATAGCCTTATCTGAAGTGTACGTAAAAGTGTGCACATAAAAAAATTGTACCCTAAAATATGCTTGTTTGAATTTGAGAAAGAAAATAGATGGATGAAGTTTTATAGGCAGGATAATATATCCATATTAGTACAACAACTCTAGTCTAACTTAATTAATAAAAAAATAAAAATAACCCTCACAGCATGAGATATTGGTGGGATATCCCATCTATCTCCCAGGATGTCGTGGGCATATCCCAGGACGTCCTAGGGATATCGCAAATAATATCCTACAGGACGGAAATATCGATATCCCTGGAATGCCCCAAGGATATCTCACAATATTCTCAGGATATCCCATTGATGTCCCAATTTCGTTTACCAAGCATGTTCTCAGGATATCCCAATTCCATCATTTTTAGTATAGTATTACTAGAATTTCAGATGTACACGTATCTACTGACTATTATATTCATATTCAATCGTATCACTAATTGAAAACTAATTTAACAACATTAGGTATTTTTTCGAAGATTTTATGCAAAGTGTAACACTGTAAAATACAATAATGGTAAAGTCCCCCCTAAAGTCACTTTCAGGTAAATTCCATCACTGCCGTCAGTGTGTAAAAACTATCACGCAGTACCCAGTGGGCACAAAGTTCAGCGACGTCTTTACGACATTGTTACGACATCTTTACGACAACTTTACGACATCCTATGTCCATGTCATTAAGGTGTTTTTACGATATCGTAAATAAGTCGCATGATCTGACGCTGTCTTTACGATATCGCAAAGACACCGAAACGACATGGATATAGGATGTCGTAAAGATGTCGCAAATATGTCGCAACGATGTCGTAAAGACGTCGCCAAATTTTGTGCCCACTGGGTAATAATTAACAGTTTAATAAGTCAAAAATTCCTCGAATATTCGTGCCGTATTACAATTTATTCTCATTTATATCAAACAAACCAACGAGTTAATTATTAGTTTGATTGCTTTTTATCATAAAAATTGATTTTGATATTGAAAAGGGCGATCTCTAAACTGCGCAATTTAGAGCAAACAGAAATAACAGCAAACATTAAAATGTTTAGAATGTGACTTGTTTTTTATTGTAAGTAGACTGTTAATGGCTATAAAAATCAGTCGCGATAATAATTTTTTGAAAATTATACTGAAATAGGATTTTGAAAGAAACCGAATGTTCGAGATTTGTATAAAATGGTTTTTTGACACACAGATGTTTATGAATCTTTATGTTTTCAGGTATTCTAAATATTTTAATCAATATGTTTTTTATAAATATTGAATTCCATTGCCAGAAATGTGTATATCCCGCACAGGCAATTGAGTGGATATCGTACGGGGCGGAAATCTCGTTATCCTTGGAATATACCAAGGATATCACAGGAGATTTTTGAGACATTTTTGAGGATATCCGATATCCTACCGAGATATCCTAGGAAAATACCAAGGGTTATTTTCCATCTTATTTATTTTTCAAGATCGCCATATTATGTCATTTTTGTGAATGTAAAAAGAACTTTTTAGCTTCTTCTATTTCACACTTTAGGTGGGCTATAAACAAACAAAATTCATAATTGGGAATGAATACTTTCGGAAACTTGCTGACCAATGCAAATTAAGAAATAAAAATCATGTCAAACTATGTTTAGAAAAAAATTACTTTGCACGCAAGAATTACTGTAATATTCATATGCATAATTTATTGAATAAATAAAATAATTTAAAAGTTAGATACCAATATATCTAATTATTTCAATTTCTTAATATTGTAACATCTGTAGTATTGTAACGCGATATATTGGGTAATTGATTATTATAAAAAAACGAGTTCTATCTGGTGAAAATGATTGTATTATGCGTTTGCTTATTAGGGTTAAACAATTATTTATTGTTTTCTGACAATGAGGTATTACATTGTTATATATCTAAAGCTAAATTTGAGAAATTATATTTATAGTCTGAATAAACTGAGTGAATTTCCTTAATTCGGAAAATTCCCTGAATTTCTTGAATTCGCTGAATTCCTTAGTTCCCAAATTGTCTAAATTCCGTGAAATCCCTGTATTTCGTGAATTCACAGAATTGCTTGAATATCTCGAATTCATTGAATTTCCTGAATTCCCTGCACTTCCTGAATACACTGAATTCTCTGAATTGTGTGAACTCCTTAAATTCTCAGATTTTTTAAATATCTTGCATTCTTTGAATTTAAAAAAATTGTGGTAACTGTTTTAGGTTTGCCAATAATCTATAAAAAAAACTAAACATTCAACAACAAAATATTATTGATTAAGTGAACAATATTCCAATGTGTGCAAAAACTATTTTCTTAATGGTTTTGATGTACACTTTTTTGAAAAAGTTTAATATGTCAAATCTTAAATTAACTAAGTTCATCAGCCACATTTTTAAAAGCAATATTTTCTGTGTTCTATGAAAACAGAAGTAACTTAAAAATTTGAAAAAGGATATCTATCATAAAATATATTTCCGACTTTTTCACATTCTCATCAGAGAAAAAAGTGTGAAATTGCCCCTCCCCTGCAAGTTTTTGTCAAATGTCTGCGTTTTGAAACCCCCTGAATCCGAAAAACAGATTTTACATATGTGCCTGTCATTTCAGGCATTATAAATCTTAGGTGGATTAAATGTATAAGGAAGATGATTCTAGAAAACAGATTGGTATTGGAGATTGATGCTGCAATGAAATGCAATAAACTTTGAGAAAGTCTATAATGGATTTTTACCATTTATTTTAAAAATATCTGTATCAGTTTTTTATCAAAATTCACTATGAACATGGTGGATTGAACTGATAAAAATTGTCACTTGCAGTAGAAAAATATCTGCCTTATTAGTAGAAGGCCAGAGTCTAAACATAAGGTCTACGAAATGTTTTGTATTTCAACAGTCTGCATCGTCATAAAATGATATCGTGATTCTGTCATGTAGACTCCACAAAGTAGAATTTTTTTTATAATCTTGAATGTAATTTTAGGCCAATATGACGATAAATAATGTTACCGTAAATAGTATATATAGCAGTAAATATGTTTAAACTCGTCAGTTATCGTTTAGAAAATCAGCCTGAGAAATGAAGATACTGCTCATTCCAATTGCAGTATTTTTTATCTTTCGTGGTAAGTCCCCTCAGTATAATATAAATCCTAGTGTATATATAAAATATTAAATATGAGCAAAATTAAAATTGTGTAATTACTATGCTATAGTTCAAAATACGCAATTTCTCAATTTTATAGCTTTTTCTGGTTAAACATCGAAATATTTAATTTATTTATTTGGTACTCTTAACATTTTTTCATTCTTAAGGCCTTTCTAAATTAATTATTGAATTTCAAACACTTAAAATTTTATGTTGCCTAGTTATGACAACACCGAAATTAAAATGGTTTAGAATTTAACTCCAAATTTTAAGCGAACTTTCTATATATAAACCCATACCGTCGTGACCTATTTATTCTACAGGACGATTTTGGTAGGAAAATTATGTTTTTTAAGTTGTTTGGTTAAAAAATCGTTTTGAAGTGATAATTCTTTTTGACACTGTGTGACCTCACAAAACTAGGTAACGGTAACGGCACGGTAACGATAACGGTAACGGTAACGGTAACGATAACGCTTATTTTACTCTATCTGTCCTTCGCTTCTCCCGCTTGTCTTCCTCTCGCCACTCTCTCTCTCTCTCTCCCTCTCTTTGCCTTTCTGTTTCTTTTATTGCCCCTCCCTCTCTTTCGGTCTCTTTCTCACCATACTTCATTCTCACACTCACAATGAGACTCTGACAGTATTAGTAGTGTATAGCGTAGTATTGCCGATTTTAGGCTCCACTAAAATTAGGATGAAATTAAAAATAAAATCCGACAAAATATTTGGCTTTTTTGGTCTCTCGAACGCACCAATAATTAATTTTCAAAAAAAAAAAACCAAAAACAATAAAACTATCCCTTACGTAAAACCTCAAACCCGAAAAATACACCTGAACTTCGGGCTTAATTTGGGTTCTTGAATACATACACTGAAAAAAATTGTCATTGAATCAAGTAGGCTAGTTTACTTGACTGATTTTATTTGAATTTAGCAAGTATTTTCTTTTTACAAGGGACCGATTTTCTTGAATCAAGAAAATAATAGAATCAGGGGAACTATTTGAATCAAGAATATATTTACTCTAAGCAAAAAACTATTGAGTTAATTTTTTCCATTATACTTATTTGCGTCAAGTTTAATAAAATATTGAATTCGAAATATTATATTCCCATGATAAGTAACTAAAACTCTAACGAAATGTTTCTTGATCCAAGTAAATTCATCTACTTATTATGACTACTATTTTAATTGGAACAAAATGTTCATATTCTTGAGGCGAGAAAATGAATGTATTCAGCGGAGAAATAATTTCTCTTCGAATAATGCTTGAATATTTTCCTTCAAATAATTATTAATTTGAAATGAATGTCAGATTTATGAAAATTAATATATTGGTCTAAATTAATTTACTTCTCACTGCATAAGTATCTTATTAATTATAACAATCGACAAGTTGACATGTTATTAAGTTGGTTCTCTTCGCCGCTAACAATTATTTTGAAATTTAATAATATTTATAAGATTAAAAACATTGGTGCTCATAATAAATTTTATTTATGCAAATGTAGAAAGGAATTTGCAACTTTGATAAACTACTAAGTTTATGCTGACACGCAAATCAAATCACTCATAAAACTATTTAAAAAATTATAAGTTTATTGAATCGGTAAGTTTTTGGTGGTAAGAAATTCAAAATTTTTAAATAGATTTGAAAAAAGTGTTTTTAATTTTTAAATAATTATTCAAGACTCAAAAGTCATTTCATTCCTAAAATTATTAAAAGGTTATAAATTTATTGCGTCTATCATTTTTTTCTCTTATTATTTATATGTATTAATATACTCAAAATTAAACCATGTCGAATTTTTTAAACCGTGAAACATTTTTGTGAATCGGAAAATGACTGGGAATTTTATTCCTCGATTAAAACGGCCACCCTGACATTATTTTTGTGTAGTGTTCAAGGTAACAAAAAATCATCCGAACTTAAAAAGAACGATAAATATTCCTGCTAAATACAGGAATTCTTTATTCAATAAGGAAATATTACTTTTTTGGATTCGGCTAGATAAAAATTGATTTTTAAAAAGTTAAAAGTTTTGTTATGTGAACCTTATTTAATTTAAATTAGACACAATTTTCGTGTTCGATAATAGCAGTTTGAAAATCTCAAAAATGGCAAAATTCATGAAAGCTGTTAGTAAGAAAAGAAATAGTTTTGAAAAAATACAATGATCATGTGTTATACTAATTTAAATTAAATACGTTTTAGGCAACATATTTTTTAACTTTAGAAAAAAATGTTAATCTAGGCGAATTCAAAAAATTAATTTTTTCTTAATGAAAAACAAATTCCTTTATTCGGCAGGAATTTTAAAAATAATTTTCAATTTTATATTCTTACTTGCTATCTGAAATAGTTAATATCTTGTTTTATATTTTTATGTTATTATTAGCATGTATATTTATAAAAACTGAATAAAAATTATATTATTCAGTCAAAGAATTCATAAATCATAGAAAATGTCTTGGACTAAAAATGGTTAACATTTTAGCAATCACTCATATACTTACATAATTCTTTTGTATTATGTAAATAATACAAAATAAATATATGACCGCATAAAACAAAGTTATAAGCTTTGAAAAATGCTTTAAAATACAATTATTCCATTTTCTTGATACATAAAAAAAATTAATGCTTTTTTAAAGCAAAATATTTAAGAAACAACTAAAAAATTGACCATTAAAAGTTTTTGAGAATGCACGGAGGAAGCAAACAAATATTTTTCAGGCCGACCACACCGTGAGATCGCTTTTAACCTGAAAGTTCTTGCACAGAATTCTTGTTTCTTCTGTTTTCGAAGTATTTTATATTTAAAATAAAAATAAAGTATCAAGCACTTTTTTAAATAGGTAATATTTCAACAAGCGAACAATTTATTCTACACATTTTCAATTACTTTTTAGGAATTGTTTTTTTAAATTAAAAACTGAGTTAAAAAGTATTATAAAAGAACTTTATAAATCGAAAAGTGCGTTTTATAAAGGTTTTTAAAAGTCAGAAAGTATTTATTTGTCACTGAGGTTATTAAAGCGTTTTTCAACTTAAAAGTTCTTTATTTTTTATATGCTTTAGATAGTTTTTAAGCGGATTAAATTTTTAAAGAAAAAAGTACTGAGCCCTTTGTAAAATAAGTGAAGTTCAATTATTTTTTGTATATTTTAAATTTGTTTATAGGAAAGCTGGTCTTTTTTTTTTTTTTTCTCGATCTACATTTTATATTTCTCCAATTATGCACATTTGGAATTGAAATTTTTTTGACTTTCAATATACATATGTGTGTATTTATGGGTTTTCTAAGAATCTTGGCCAAAAAAACGTCTCCGTGTTTCATTTTTCAGGGACTTATCAGACTGCCTAGTACTACCAAATTGGAAAGTTTCCGTGAATTCCGATTCCAGAATCTAAACAATTGAGACATTTTTAAATAATAAAATAAAAAATAGAATAATTTCATTTGTTGAACATACTTTTTATTTTATTTATTATTCATTTGCTATTAAAAAAATTTCATTTGTTTATATTCGGAAATTTTCCTGTAGCGGCAATTCTATAATTTCGAATATCATTTATAATAATATAATAATATAATATAATAATATCATTTAGTGCAATTTTCATTTTTAAGTGACAGTGTTGAATTTCTATGTATAAATATTAATTGAACAATAAGTAATTATTGGAAATAACTTAAAATTAAAGTAATTTAATTTCTAATTTTAAAAATATCATGTTAAAAATAATAATTCAGTTTTAATTCATCTAACTTAAATTTCTCAAAAATGGTACAATTTTGTACAATTAAAAATTTATTGATTCTTCAATTTAGAGATTTGTAAATAATAGCGTTGATTTCCTTTTTTTTAACCAGAAACCTTTGAACTGTTACATTAGATACTAACTTCCATATATCACAACGCTGCCGAAGGCTGGTGACCTTCTCAGCATGAAAACAAAAACACAAACCCAAGACGACTCTCTCGGTTCCAGTTCTACTTCCCCCCTCTCCCAATCCTCCCTTATTAA
>NC_046657.1:157842529-157883684 GCF_010883055.1 Belonocnema kinseyi
GTGGATCTCGAAACAGTAAGGGTACGAGGGTTAGCGTTCGCAGATGATAAGGTTGTTACGGCAGAGACTATCGAAGACCTACAAAGAATGTTGAATAAACTAGATGCAAGCATGAAGAGCATGGGCCTCAAAATTAACGTAAATAAAACAAAAACTATGGTGTGCGAAGGAAATAGTGAGAAAACGCTATGGGAAAGAAATCGGTTAAGATGGTTCGGACATGTTGAGAGAATGCCAAATGAACGACTAACGAAACAAGTGTATCAAGGTAAAGTAAATGGCAGCGTGCCCAGAGGTAGACCGCGGAAAGAATGGTTAGAATTTGTGAATGAGACCCTACTTAGAAGAGACATAAGAAGTCACAGAAACACGAGAGCCTGCATGAAAAAATGCATGTACATAAAAGAAGCTAGAGAAGTATGCTAGGACAGGAAAGTATGGCGGAAAATAGTTAATAAAAAGAGTGTCAGTAGAGTGAACGACGCCTGAAACAAAGACCTTGGCTATTAATGGACCCAAATGGGAAACCTTACATAACGGTTTCGTGAGGTTCTTCGCTTGGGGTGATTGCTAGAGAGATTGATCAGCAACCTGGGTCGGAGCAGTGTTGCGGTACGAACGTGTTATTTACCTAAATAGCACAAGAATTCTGGATCAATCTGAAAAATCTCTATCCCTTCCACACACTACTCCTTTCCCCTGCCGAGTGACTCACGCCTACCCCGAAAGGGAAATGGCTTAATGATTTAATAATAATAATAATAATAATAATAATAATAATAATAATTCCATATTCAAATCTTTTTTAAAAAAGGTATGATAAAAGAATTTGATAAATTGAAAACTTTGCGGTTTATGAAAATTTTCGTATAGCAGAACATTATGTTTTGTCATTAATGTTATTAAAGCATTTTTGTACTTGCAACTTTTCTTTATTATTTATTACCTTTGGGTCGTTTTTAAGCATTTTAAATATTTGAAAACCAAAAAGTATTAAATGCCTCCTTAAGTAAGTGAAACTTACTTCGCTTTTTCACACATTTTAAATTATTATTCAAGAAAAGTTATTTTGCATTAAAAACTGAGTAAAAGAGTATTATATACAATAAAAGAGTTGGATAAATTGAAAACTGCGCATTTTATGGAGAATTTTTGTTTATAGTTAACTACTTTTAGACATTTTATAAAATTTTCAAATATATTAAGAAAAAAAAGTATCGAGCCTTTTTTGAAATAAGGACAATTCAATTCTAAAATTTTTCTAAATAGAAAATGGTATATTAAAGTTGAGTACAACAACTTTTAGTTTGAAATTGGTTGAGGCTCACCATATGACTTGGAACGACCCTGCCTCGAAATTCCTACCCAAGATGTCCGCCAAGGACAACTAATGGAATATCCGAAAAAATCTTGTATCTTCTGTACATAACCTCAAAAGTAGCCAAAAACGCCATTTTTGTGTACATAACCTCAAATATTTTACAATCCTGATGTGATTGGCCAATTATGACCCCGGATTCGGATTCTGCGTAAAAAAACTTCAACTTACATGAACCCATTATTTGCAGGCATCATTTGGTTGGGCATTTTTAAAAGGAATTAATCTGTTAAGGATATCTTATCATAATTTATTGAAGCTTGAAAATTTCTTTGCGTTATTATTCAATATATAATAGTTTGATAAAAGAAGACAATTGTGTGAAAGTTTCAACTTTGAAAAAAATTAGAAGGCATTTTAAAAAATTTATAAATAGACTATGTTATCTTTACCAAGGTTTTGTACTTGAAAGTTATTTTTCTTTAAAACGATGAAAGTAGAATCATTTACATACCTAATCTATTTTACCTTCCTCTCTCCGCGTCTTATGTCAACGCTCATCGAAAATATACTCTATTACTTTTCAGATGCAATAATTTTTTCATAAAAAATCACAAATAGTAAACAATCGTTAAAAAAAAGAGCTATAATTAATTAAATTTAAATAAAAATTGCGATTTTGTTTTAAACAGAAAGAAAATTTTCAATATTTCTAAAGATTTTAGATTAAAAAATATTTTTGCGAACACCTGTGGAAAATATAGTTTCTACATATTTCTGAATATTTATAGAAATATATATTTTTTAATAACAAAATACATATAAACAGTAATTTTAATTCACCAAATCAAACATTTTTTAATTTAAAATTAAAAAACTGTTTCGATGATTGTCTTCTTTATACATACTATACGTCTTAAATGTCTAATTATTTGTAATTACTTTGTTTAAATTCAAGAATTTTTCATTGTAACACTTCAAAATTTAAAAAATTTGAATTGTTGCACTTCAAAATTCAAGATTCCTTATTTAAAACATTGACGATTAAAAATTAGGAATTTTTTATGTTTAAAATTATAAATTATGCAATTTTGATGATTTAAATTTGAAATTTCATCTATTTAGAAGATTAAAAATTAAAAACTCCTGACTTTTAAGCTACAAAATCATCACAATGTGAACATTTTTATTTATACATCTTTAAAAATTGAAGAGTTTTCAAATGTAAATCTTCAAAATTGAAGATTGTAAAATTGTATATATCTTTAAAATTTAACAAGTATTGCAAAAAATGTTCAGAATTACATACCTTTCAAATATCAATTTTAACAATGAAATAAATTTAAATTCCAACAATTTAAAATTACACTATTTCAAAACAAATTTTCATTATCAGCATTAAATATTGAACAGCCATTGGTTAAAAATCTCAAAGATTAAAGAATTTTTTAATGTCAACATTCAAAACTCAAATATATAAAAAAAAATTCAGAAATATAAATTGAATAATAATAATAATATTAAAATATAAATCTTAAAAATTAAATAAATTTCAATTTTGAATCTTTAATATGACATAATTTTGAATCGCTAATATTTTGAAACTGAAAACATGTAAAATGCGAATCTTTAAGATTCAAAAATTTGAATTGTAAATCTCCAACATTGTATAACTTTTAATTGTCAGTCTTTAAAATTAAAGAATTTTTTTTATAATTTACCATTGAAAAATTTTCCTAGTTTTATTTTTTACAATTAAAAATACTGTAATTTGAAGATTTTGCATTTCAAATTTCATCCATTTGAAAGATTCATGAGTGAAAACTCTTAAACTTTGATCTTCAAAATCATCATAACTAAGGAATTGTTAGTTGGAACATTTTTTGGAATAGATCAATTTTGAAAACTTACAATGAAAAATTATTCAATTTTAACGATTTACGTTATAGAAATATTCACTTTTGAAGGTTTACAATTGGGTACTCATTAATTTTTAAACATGTATAATTGAGAATTATTGAGTTGTGATGATTTAGAAAATCAAAGAATTCTTGAGTTATGATGATTTTAAAAATCAAAGGTCAAGGATTTTCACTAATAAATCCAAATATTCATACAAAAATTACCATACACAATTTGCAGGTGTCATATTACAAATAATTAACCATTTAAAATGTAAAATATGTATTAGTTTCACAATTATCTGTATTTATTCTCCTCCTGGCGATAGGAACGTGAGAAAAGACGAATAATTTTATATCTTATCTACTACATAAATTGTCAGTAAACAAAAATTGGTATGCATGTATATTTAATCTCTCCCTTTTACTTGTTTGAGAGCCTCCGCTCCCTTTACATATGTATATTCACATTCCGTCCTTACTCTAACTTACCAGCTGCTGACATTCTGATTTTTCGCCTAATTTAATAATCGAATGTAACAATAATAACATTAAAAATAACACTAATAATAATTCTATTAATAAGCGATCTTTCAGGGCTTCCGTTTTCTCTTACCATTAAAAATAAACATTTTTCAAGATTTTGAAATCAACTTTTGCTTTTCACTTTCCTATTCCAGGCTAGCCTCTTTGGGTTTGCCCTATTCCCTTGCTTTCCCTAACTTCTTCTAATTTTTACATCCACATCACTCCCTCTCTATTATTCTCCAAAATCCATCTTACACACTCATTCACACCCAACTTTCCATCCTCCTTTCCTGTACATCTCTCAAATACAGGGGCCCAGGACTCCAATTCGTATTCGCATACTCTTCACAAATTCTTCTCTTTCTCCCATTCCAAACCGTACCACCCTATTCCTTTTGTCGTCCTTTTTTTGTTTTTTGCAGATATTCTGGTTTCTTCAGCCCTTTGCCAATCATATACCATCTATTGTACGTCGAATCCATAATCTTTTTCCATCTCTCTTCTCCTTGTCTGACTAATAGCTCTAACTCTATGTCCTGCCACTCCATAACCCTTTTTCGTATACCACAGACCCTCCTCGTTTTTTTCCTTTCTTTCTCCCATTGCGAATTTTTCAGATTGCCTCTCGTCTCTTTCTTCAAAACATCGTCCAAGCATACTTGTGCTAATGTACTCCCCCCTCTCATTTTCAGGTAAATTTCAAACTCCAGGCTCTCTTAGTTTGACTAGTAACCATTTTACCCTCCCCAATTCTTCCTTTAACATGTATCCTGGGCAACTCCAGCTAAACCCCATTACCCATCTCAGAAATCGCTCATGCATGCTCTCTACTTTCGTATGTTCCTTCCATCCCCAGATCTCCACTGCATTACACAATACTGCCTCAAAACAACGCATCAGACAACCAGATCCTTATTTTCAAGACGTCCTTGAATCTTCTCTTTCCTATACCCCATACTTGACCCACTACTTTACTCGCACATTCTATTCTTTTCCTTACCTGCAGCTCGTTTCCCCCTTCTGCCTCAAACGAATAACCTATGTAACAAACCTCCTCCACCTTCTTAACTGTTTGTACGTTTATCTTTCAAACGTAATATATTATCGGTTTTCTACTTCTAAAACACATCACCTTGGTCTTCTCTTCGTTTACTCTCAGAACCTTTGCTACATACTATTCGAATATTCTTATTGTTAGATTCATCCTCTTCTCGTCGTCTGTTTCAGAACTGCGTCCTCCGGGTAAACTGGAGATAATAGTTTATTGCCACCCAACATTGTCCCCCTTTCCATTTCTTTGTTAGCTTCTTCTCTAAATCTGCAAACAGAATGTTGAAAAGTAGCGGACTCAAAGAATAGTTTTGCCTTAGACCTCTTCCTGCCCAGAATACCTCTTCTTTTTCCTTTTCTATCTTACCCTAATCCTGATTTCAATACAAATTTCCTTTATCCTCTTCATCAGCCTTACTTATATTCCCCTCTCTTCCATTGCCCGCCATAATACTTTTCTGTTCACTAAGCCAAACGCTGCTTTGATATCTACGAATAATGCAAATAGCTTCCCTTTGATTTTTCCTAAATTGTTATCAACCAAGTAGTACAGTACGTAAGTGTTGTCTATCGCTCCCATACCTTTTCTAAATCTCGTCTGATTGTATGTGATACTTCCTCTCTCTTCTATTTGACTCTCCTACCTATTTCTTAAAATTTCTGCATATATTTTGTAACCAACTGGCATGAGAATGATCTCTTTGTACTCTTCTACCGTCTTGCCCTCCGCTTTTTTGACTAGTGGTACCACCAGCCCTGTCATCCACTCTTCTGACCACCCTTCTCCATTCTAGACCTTGTTGCAGATTTCCCACAATCCTTCTCTGAGCCCTACTCCTCCACACTTCAACGCTTCGTTCTCCATGTCATCTTCTCATGTAGCCTTGTTTCTTTTTAATTTATTTGTATCCTCATCAATTTCTACTCTTGTTATTAAATTCCCTCGTTCTATTTATCCTTGTATTAACTTTATATTTTTCCCTATTATCCTATTTTGTTCTCCCCCTAATAGTCCCTTGAAATAGTCTGTCCACTCAACCAATTCTAGTTCTTCATTCACGCCCTTCCTTCCTCCTCTTTCCTTATTTATTACATCCCAAACCCTACCTTTTTTATCACTATTTCTAATTTTTCCTTGTATTTTTTCTTGCCCCTTTGATTTTTCTTTCCTAGCATCCTCTTATGCTCTCTTTTTTTCTTATTGTATTCCCTCATCTCCATGTACCTTATCCTACTTTTTGCACACTCTTTCATTTTCTCTTTACTCGCCTTGCATTCCTCGTCGCACCACCCTCTCTTTTCCTCTTCTCTTCCTTTTTTGTGCTTATTCGTCCCTTACCTTCTCAATTGACCGTTCCCATCTTTCAAATAAATAGTCTACTCCCTCCTTTTGTTCATACCTAATCTTCTTCTTTTCTATTTTTTCTATAAACTCTTTCAGTTTATTTACCATACAGACTCCTATTTCCTTGCTCCTGTCTCCACCTGTTTCTTCTTTAAACAACTAAAAAGATTTGCAAACATTATTTTTTACCTGTTATATTTTTCTGCAGAATGACGTTTGTACTTTGATAACGTTATTAATTAGAAAAAATACAGAGTTCCAATAATAATTTTGCATTTTGCAACGTATAATAAATTCAGTTACGGTTAAGTTAACGCCAGATTTTGCAGTTAACGCATTTTTCCTCAAATTAAGCAATAATCATTTTAAAAGTTATTCAAAATTTTAAATAGTTATTTGTTATACAAGGATTATAAGTGCAACTCAGAGGCCGAGTGTGACACACTATTTTTTATCACATCAGTAGATCATAAGTGCAAATATTTTGCATAGACTCCTAATCTAAAAACCTGAGAGAGAATCAAATCCAATATAAACCAATCCACTGGAATTCAAATTCTTCCAATCCATTCCAGTCCAATCAAATATAACTAATTACCATCCAATTTAACTCATTTCAATCCAATAAACTTCAATCCAAACCACTCCAATCTAATTTAATCCAATCTACTCCAATCCCATTCATTCCAATCCAACTCATTCCAATGCACTCCAATCCACTTTACTCCAATTTAATGAAATTCATTTCATTTTGAATAAGTACACTATAATCTAATACAATCCATTGCAATCCAATCCCATCTAAGCCACATCAGTCAAATCTAATTCATTCGAATTCAATCTAATTCATTGTAATCCTATCCGATTCATTCCACTGCAATTAACTACAATCCAATTCCTTCTAGTCCATTCCAATCCACTCGAATACAATCGCATTGAATCCAATACGATACAATACAATTCATTCTAATTCATTTCAATCCAATTAATTTCAATCTATTTTAATAAAATTCATTCTAATCCAATCAAAATCATTATAGTCCAATTTGCTTAATTCCCATCTACTTCAACCAATTCGAATTCAGTTCCTTCTAATCTATTCCAATCCAGTTCATTCAAATCGATCTTCCGGCAATACATTTCAATCCATTCCATTTGATTCTAATCCACTTCAAACCATTACATATCAATCAAGTGATTTTATCCATTCCAATTAAACCAAATTCACTCCAATCCAATTTAATCCAAATAATTTCAATCTACTCAAATTAAATCCAATCTATTTTAATCCATCCCTATACAATCCAGTCCAATCTAATCCACTGTATTAAAAACCACTCTCAACCAATCCAAATAATTACAATTCAATCCAATACCATTGGTTCGAATTAAATACAATGAAATTCATTCCAATTTAATCAAATTTTATCGAATCCACTTCAATCCAATTCATTCATATCCATGCCAATCAAATTCATTTGAATCTGGTTCTTTCCACTTCAAATCACTCCAATCCAATATATGCCAATCTAAACGAATATGTTCCACTCTAATCTAATACAATTCATTCCATTTCATTTCAATCAAATTCATTTCAATACAATCCACTTCAATCTAATTCAATGTCGCCCAATTCATTCAATTTTATTTGAATCCATTCCACTCCAATAAAATAAAATGCACTTCACTCTACTTCATTTTAATTCATTTAATTTCAAGTCAAACCAATCCAATCTAATGTATTCTAACTTATTTCATTCCAATCCAAATAATTCCAATCCCATGAAATTCACTACATTCCAATCTAATTTAATCTAATCCACTTCTATTCAATGTATTACAATCCATTCCAATCCAATCTATTTGAATTCAATTCACTCCAATCTAGTTTAATCCAATCCACTCCTGTCTAATCTCATTCACTTTATTCCAATCGAATTCAATCCAATCAAATCTAATTCACTTAAATCCAATTTATTCTAATTCAATGAATTTCAAAACAAATCAATTCAACCCAATTCATTCCAATTTATTTCATTTCAATCAAACCCACTCCAATCAATTACAATGCACATAAGTCTAATCCATCCCAATCCAATTCATTTCAAGCGAAATCAATCCAATCCAATTCATTCCAACCCATTTAATTCCAATCCATTGTATTCTAATCCTATCCACTTCACTCCAATCCAATCGGATCTAATACACTCCTATTCAATTCATTACAAAATCCAAATTTTTTATCACGCCAGTTAACGCAAGCTTACGTCTACATGCCAAAGTTGGGGTCACTGCACTTATCGTATCATAATATACATACGAGATGTGTTCAAAAAATAAGGTGACTTTATGGTTTTCTTAAAAAATATTCATTTATTCCTCAATATTTATATTGTCCCTTTCAAAGTAATCCCCCTCAGATATAATAAACTTGTGCCAACGCTTTTTCCAATCATCGAAGCACTTCTGATAATCATTTTGTGGTATAGCCTTGAGTTCTTTCAGCGATGCAGTTTTTATCTCCTCAATCGTTGAAAATCGATGTCCATTCATGGATCTCTTCAGTTTTGGGAAAAGAAAAAAGTCACTTGGGGCCAAATCCGGTGAATGTCATTATTGACTTCATTCATTATCTCCTGAACGATGGTCAAGCGATGGATCTTTTGATCAAAATTAAGTAGTTTTGGAACAAATTTCGCTGACACACGTCTCATGCCCAAAACGTCCGAAAAGATAGCATGGCATGAGCCAACCGATATGCCAGCATCTTTAGCAACTTCTCTGATAGTAATTCGGCGATTTTCAACACCATTTTTTCCACTGCTTGAACGTTTTCATCTGTTGTCGTGCTAGGACGTCCAGGGCGAGGTTCATCTTCGACATTCTCTCGGCCTTCTGGGAACAGCTTGTACCACTTATACACATTTTTCTTACTCAGACTAGACTGACCGTATGCAACTGTCAACATTTCAAGAGTTTTAGAGCACTGAATTACATTTTTCACACAAAATTTAATGCAAATTCTTTGCTCCATTTTTTTCGAAAGAAGAAAATCGCCGAGCACACCAAAGCCTTCTAACCTTTTACACCTCTCCCAGAAAAACAACACGAGCTATATGGTCAAAACTGTAAACATATGATCGTGACGAGTGTACCAACACAACAAAACAAAAAATTTAAAACTTGAATGTACGTAGCCCGCGAAAATTGAAGTCACCTTACTTTTTGAACATTACTTTATTGTACGCTGTAACTATAGTCAAAATTTTACTGTCTACCTTAAAAAAGTGTAATTTTAGGTATATTTTGCAGTATCTAAAATTGAACTTATGATGGCTGTGTGATAAAAAAAATTATTTTAATAATCAGATTATCTCTTCATAACGATTATAATGGTATAAAGAAGACTGTGCTTCACTGTTCAGTGGAAGATTTTTTTCAGGAATGGTAAGCTGTTGAAGATTACCTTACAATCTCATAAAAACTGCGAAAATATTTTCTTAACTGATGCAGCTTTTGACCTAATATACATCTGGTTGGTTTTCCTTTCATGTTTTGATAAATTTTTAGCTCTATCGAATGATCTGGAAAAAATATAAACATTTTGAAAATTAAGAAAATAACGGCGGTTCTTCTTTTTAAAGGCCACCTTTAAATTTTAGTTGTTGATTGTCAATAATATAGTCTATATATTCTCTAAGTTTAGCTTCTAGTAAACAATTTCCTCCTACTGAACAAAACTTTTTCAAAAAATTCAACATTGTTAACTTTTTCAAAAATTACCTAAGAAGAAGCAGATATCAAGGGCAAAAGTAGTAAAGAGAAGAATTTAATTTTAAAAAGCCTCTTTCAGTTTTACTCAGTTTTTGCTCAATCATGATTATCTCGATCCGGATCCATTCCCGCCTCTCTTACCATTAATTTTTACATTTTTATTGTGCTTTCGCTTGCTTCTGGTTTCGAAAAGGATTTTGTTTCATTTTTTCGATTTTATCAGTGATGACACGAAGCACGAATCAGCGCATGCATTTTTATCAATGAATCTCATTTTAGTACATTTTAAACCATTGTCGCAGACGGTGCCGCGGCTCATTTAAAAATTGATTTTGAAATTATTTTGATTCACTTTCCAGAATCAAATCTTAGTAATTTTCGTTCATTTAGGAATACACTGCGAAAACCGCAAAACATTCTTTCCTCGATACTTAAAAAAAACCGTTGAGCGTATACTTATTATTTTTGGAAGTTACGCTATCTCAAAAAGCTACTTCTTTAAATTGAAATAGTTTATTTGTGAACATATGATTGATTTAATTCTTTCTGAAAGAACTAGAGGCGGTAATAGATACAGATCCAGATAATTATGATTGAATATCTAAGTATATAAACTGACGTGGTGCCATCTATTAAGAAAATGAACAAGGCTTTTTTAAAGGATATAAATTTCCAAAATATTTTTTTCCTTGATATTTACTGCCTTCGTCGGTAATTTTTGAAAAAATTAACTATTTAGATTTTTTCTCGAAAAATTATTTGCAAGCAGAAAAAAATGTTTACTACAAGCGAAAATTGAAAAACATATAGTTCATATTATCGACAATAAAAAAATTTTAAGTTGGCCTTTTCGAGAAAATGCATTTTCAAAATTTTCAGGAAAACCGCAGCTATTTCCTCAATTTTTAAATTTTGATATTTTTATCGTATCCTTCGATAGAGCTAAGAATTCCGAAACAAATAAAAGAAAGACCAACCAATATGTTTATTTGGTAAAACACTGGAACATTTTGAAAAACATTTTGGCAATTTTTATGAAATTGTAAGGTTTCATTCATTCATAATAGAATTTTTTAAAAACCTCATGCAGACCTCATTGCATGATTTGAAATGGACTCAGTTAAAAATGATTTTTCGATTTTTTTTAGTTGACGGTGTTTTCCAAATTACGGTAGAATTCACTCTATGAAGTTACGAAAAAGATGATTTTTTAGCGAAGTTGTATTGACGGTGTAAATAGAGGTTGATTTTTAAGGTTAAGGGATAGAGCCAAAAAATTCAAGGTGGTATTTTGGACGAGCTTAATAATAAGAAACCATACTGACCCCATAAAATTGCAAAAAAAAACATGTTTTTTGTTGCAATAACCAAAGTAAAAAATTATGTTTTTCGGAATTTTACTTCGTCAATATAAGGTCTTTGATTTTTGGGCTCCTTTTAAACTAGCAACTTTGATGTTTTGGATACAGCCCTTAATGCTGAGACCCACCACTGAATATAACATCAGTACGATTTTGCCAAAAAAATCATCTTTTTTCGAATTTTAGAGTCTTAAAGGACTTTTTGATGTTTGGGTTCCTTGCAAATTTGAACTCCAATTTTTATCATCCTACAAGAGAACACAAGAAGGGGTGGTTTTCGAAATTTGCATGTTGCATTCAAGAGCCTAAAATAAGTCCAAAATTCTCGTGCACTTCATTTTTTCCGAGTTCGTGTTTTTTTAACTTAAGTGGGTAGTTTTATTTTTCTTTGGGGTGCTTTTTGGAAATTGGTATTCGATGGATTCGAGAGCTCTAAGAAAAACTGAAAGAAAATTTATAGAAAAAAAAAGAAAAAAACTTTAAAGAAAAATTTGAATTTTTTAAATGTTTTAATAGTGGAGGATTCGGCTTGACTCAAGTCAGCACCTCCACTCGAAATTGGAAATAATTATGTTCTTAGAAATTCGCTAACACACCATTATTTGTAAACTTTCTCACATTTTCAAAGAGAGAAGAAAAATTAAATTATGGACAACTTATTTGGAAAAATTCGAAAAAAATAAAGAAACTTTTCAATAATTATAAAATATTTGATGAGATTGAATTAATTCCAAGATTTCTGTGAAAATTAATAATGGTTTAAGTTTTATTTTAAAAGAATAATTGTAAATTTTTAAGAAATCAAAATGTGTGAAAAAAGAATATTGAAATCTTCGAGACCATTTTGTAAATTTTCTACTGCTTAAGATTCATGGGAAACTTTTAAATGATTGTTTTCAAATTATTTCTGAAAGAAAATTTTAAAAAGTTAAAAAATTATTTTTAATTAATTCCTAAAAATTTTTAAAAGTGTTTACAAGATTTTAAAGCCAAATTTGGCAATTTTACCATATTAAATCATTTTTGAAAAAAATTGAGTAAGTTTACGAGATAAGTTAAATAAAAATGAAAAAATAATCTGAAAGATTTTATAGGCAATTTTTTTTATTTGTTAAAGATAAGAAGGAATAGAAGGTCTGAAAAGGTAACAAAAAGTATTTGCTTAATATTCGTTCGAAAAAGTGTGTAGAAGATTTTAAATTCTTGGGTAAATTATCAGATATTATGGAAAAGTTTTTACATTCTGAATGATTTTTTTAAATTCTGAGAAAAATTGGAGTCAGTTGAAACTATTTTTAAAAAGCTGAGACGTTTTCAATAAAAAAAGAAATATTTAAAAACTTGGAAACACTTTCGAAAATTTATCAAATATTTCTTGATTTCTAACGAAATTCTATATTTTCTGAAGATCTTTTAGAAATACTAGAATTATTCCTACTTTTTTTCAAAACATATAGAATAAAAAATTTCTTTAAAATCTTCTAGATTTTTTTCTAGCGTATCCGAAATATTTAATATATCTGTTTTAATCTTTATTTATTTCTAGAAAATATTTCCACTTAAAAGACCTTTTTCTAGAAAACATCTATTATACTTTTAAACGTAATATAAAAAAGATCACCTTTTTTTCCAAAAATTAAATTTCGTATTGCTAATGTTATTTTTCAAGGTTAAAAGGAAACCGACGCGTTCTATCAAAAAGTGATTTTAACTCAATTCGTGTGATCAAAATTTGAGTACCAGATTTTTCAAAAAAATTCAAAAAGTTTTAAGGACAATATTGTGGGATTTTCAGAAACCAACGTTCTTCTCCTCTTGACTTTTTTAATATTATGCGTTGTTTCGCTGAAAAATTTTAATTTTTTTAAATTTTGTAAATGTTAAAAATCTGGGAACTTTTTTGCTATAAACAAAGTCATGAGGATCAATTGTTTGTCTGTTTTGTACCGTCAGCATTGCGCAAATTTTACGGAATCTGTTCCCAATCAATTTTCTTCGTATATTGTTCAAGATAAAACATAACCTTAAACCCTATTTCCACCTTGTTCTCCAGGACACAAAATAAGAATCAATTTTTTTAACATATAGTCTAAGAATTATATTTGAAAGCAGTCCTTACGTTTAGAATTGTACTGGTGAATCAGTACGAGGCAAGGTAAATAGAAAAGCTGTTAAGGTCATGATATTCGTCAATTCCTTATGTTTGTTTAACATCACATATAAGTGAGAATTATCACTTCTTATTTTTGATGTGAAAAAATTCGTGTTGGAAAATTTTTCAAATTTTTTGTTAATTAGAACCATAGTCTAAAGTTTTCAAAAAAATATCAGATATCACCGCCAATATTTCGAAATTTCCCAAAATATTTATTAGAATTTTTTTCCCGTACTAAATTACTGAATTCACTAAGTTACAGCCAAATCCTATGCCAATACAAACATTCTTGTGATCACTTAATATGGACTCCACAATTTATGATAGCACAAATTCTTTTTCTTCTATTTTATCAGTTGAAGCCGTATCTACAAATGAAATCCGAACAAGTGAAAATATTGATTCAGTCGACGAAGTTGGAACAAATGGCGTAAGTCAAGCTAAATTTGTTTAATTAACCTATATTTTCGGTACAAGATAAGTTCTTCGGCAAAAACGAAACTAACCTTTTTTTAACGATTGATACATCTTTTTCAGTTGGATTCACAACATCCTAAGGTATCAGTGAAAATAAATGGCCTGACTGCTACTTTGGATAATGGGTTGATAAATATCTCTTTTGATAGTCACGCTACTGTTTCTTCTTTATACGCAAATGACCAAAACCGTGTAGAAAATGTAGCTGTTGGTGAAACTTTTTATCTTGATTGGCATAACGGTACTTTTAACCACTTTTCTCCCAATTCGCTTGAAGTGATCAGCGAATCAGCTAAACATGCCCACATTATGTATCTTCAAGACAGTCCTGGATTTCTCAAGCTTGAATATCATTTAATAATCAAACGAGGATTGAGTGGTATTTATACCTACGTAAAAAGTACAAATAACCAAGACCATCTTCTCACATTTGGCGAGCTGCGTGTCATTTATCGATTCAACCCCAAAGCAACACATCAAGTCACTAATAGCATTCAACAGGGTATCTTGCCAGATTCAAGTGTGTTGACCAATGACACATTAGTTCAGGATACAACATGGAGACTTAAAGATGGTACTATCTATACCAAGTACGACTATGCTGGTTATATAAGGAATTCGCCATATCTGGGAGTATTTGGGGATGGATATGGTGCTTGGCTGTTATCCGCTAGCCGTGAATACCATTCCGGTGGTGCTCTAAAACAAGACCTCCTGGTTCATCAGGATGCCCTGATAGCAAACTATATGACAGGAGCCCACTTTGGAACACCAGAACTAAAAGCACCTGTTGGATGGTCAAAAATTTATGGTCCCTGGCTACTCTACTTTAATGAGGGAACGGACGATGAGATGAAGGAAGATGCAATTCGTCAAGTTAAGGTGGAACAGGATCTTTGGCCTTATAAATGGATGCATGAAACAGATTATCCACTTAAGAGAGGTTCCCTAACTGGCCGGATCACTGGACCTCCGAGAAGCATGGTTGTACTTTCATCTTCCTTGAAAGAAGAGTTTGACCTACAGACTCTTGGATATTCGTATTCCATTGAAACAAATGAAAATGGAGACTTTCAACTGGAAAATATCAGGCCTGGAATATATAAGCTAACTGCATATCCCATAGCAGGTTATGGAATTGGTTTTCAGGCAGAAAAACAGATAACCGTCACTGCAGGAGCGAATAGAGCCACTTTGAATTTAGTGGTTCCCACAAAAGTAAAGTGGTCCATTGGAGAAACAAATAGACGATCAGACTCATATCGTTATAGTGACAAGCCAAGGAATTATATTTGGCATACGTTACCACCCGCAAATCTAGAATTCTATATTGGAAAAAGCGACATCCATACTGATTGGTATTACGCACAAACTAAGCCGGGAACTTGGAACATAAGGTATACTGATACTGTAGATGGACAAAATAGAATTTTACGAATCGGAATAGCAGCAGCAAGCAATGGTGGTCCCACCTATCCAGGAATTCCTACTTTTGCTGTGAGTGTGAATGATCATCTAATGAATGAGTTTCACTATGACAATGATAAATCTATTTATCGGAGTGCATCACAAAGCGGAAGTTTTTATTTTCAAAACATAAAAATACCGAGCAATCTAGTAATCACTGGCGATAATGTTGTAAGTTTAACTCTTCGTGATGGAATGTTTATGTACGATAGCATAAATCTTTCAAGCGATGAATAGTATTATAAGTCAAATATAAATCTCATTTGTATTCTTATTGTGCAAAGAAATCAAGGAAGTTATATAAAAATGTTTTTCTGACGACTTTAAGGAATATTCATATCTCGTAATGAGAAACATATACAACCTATATTTATATAATTTGTTATTATCTCAATACGAGGCCATATTGCGGTTCCAGTACTCCAGTCTAGTGATGCCATTGGATAGGAAACTGTCTCGATATGGTATCAAAAAATCTCGTTTTTTTCGTATTGGTATCGGTTTTAGAGAATCCAGTCTCGTTTTGTCTCATATGGTTTTGATGTCGAATAGCCGATATATCGCTCGTATTGTCTCGGGATTCTGAGACCAGACAGCCAGATGGTAGCTTCCTACGGAATAACAGTAGAAGGGGCACGGCAAAGAATTTAAACTACCTGAGGACCAGGACCCTTTCGTTGTAATTAAAAGTCTGAAATTTCAAGATATGCATCATATGTTTACTGTAAACTGCATTATTTTCAATGTAATAAATCATTATATTTCATTATTTTCAACGATGACGGATGAATATATGAGTGCAATACGTAAGGGAAAGCATGAAAGATGGACCAAGTTTTTCACTGATATCGAGAAAGGAGCAGAGGTGGACAGACTGGATGAGCTGCTTTCGCAAAATCCGGATGTTATCCTCAGAACTATGTAATTGCCCGGTGGGGGTACTTAGAGTCTGATGGGGATACCTTGGTTCACCTGATCAAGGTATCCTTCAGCCCTTACAAGTCTTCTGGTCCGGATGGCATATATCCAGTCTTCTTCTAGAGGGCTGGTGAGATTATCCTAGGGCCGCTTGTGAGACTTGCTAGAGCTAGTCTGACGTTGGATTGTGTTTCGACGGCATGGAGAGGTGCCAGAGTAGTATTCATTCCGAAAGTAGACAGAATCGGTTATACCTCACCTAAGGATTTCTGTTCAAAATTCCTATAAGTCTTTTGAACTAACTCCAAATAAAAAAAATGGAAAAACTTTCAAAGTTACAAAAATTGCCTTTAAATCTTACACTTTTTTCGACGTTTTTAGAAATTTTTAATTTTTTAAATTTTTCTTAATACTTAATTACAGTGAGACCTTTCTATAGCGCCGATTTTGGGGCTGACGATGGGTGGGAACTAACTCATTATAGCCTACTATGGATGTAAATAGTCAGGGGCGTATAAACCGTTTCCAGTGGATTATAGTGCATGATAAAAAATATTAAAAAAATTTTTTTTCTAATACGAAGACAAGCGTCAATTGAATATTTACCGGAAATGAGAAAGAAACTTTATTGCTACGCGTTAAATAAAGGTTTAACTGCTAATATACTTCAAAAGTTTGCGGGCCTCGGAGAATCTCGTTTCGAAAAAGAGCTTTCTCTTAAATAGATAGTCCGGATTCTCGTTTGCTTGCTCGATCAAACACTTCGGATACAGCAATATCCAAATACACATGACTATTTTCACAAAACCACTAGATGTCAAAACTTCAAGTGAGGAAGCTAGAAGCTCGCACTTCTGGGTCATCGCGCATGCGACACGATTTCATAACCAGACGTTCGAAGAAGTTATTTAACCGAAAATCATTACATTTTATAAATATAAGATTAATTGTCCACGAAAAGCACAGTTTTTTACTATTATAACGTCAAAACCTTACATTTGCAGGTTATAAAAACTGCGATCGAATTCGAAACGATGGTTTCAAGATCTCTCTTTCTATCGTTTGAGGTAGACAGAGAAGATCCGGTTGTGTTTCAACGAGAAGTTTTCGAAATGATCATACTCTCTCTCTCTCTTTCTACCCAAAGCCGGCGTTAAGCAGAAACTCATGAGAGTGAAGGAGACAAAAAGATCACTTTCATGAGTTTCTGTTTTACGGAACGACGATTTCTGATCACATGGGACGGTACCTTAACAACAATTTTTTTCAAGTTTTCGAGTTTTTCTTTTTAATAAATATAATAATATTAACTCAGAACTAAATTGTACAATATCAAAACATTAATCTATGCAGTGATGCTATAGACTGCAACGTTTTTAACTGAGAATGTACCTAAAAGCGCGGTTTTATTTTTTATCAATAAAGACTGTGAAGAATAAAACAAATAAAGTTTTTAAAGGTTTTACCTTGAAAAAATATAAGACATTGAATCAAGTAAATATTAATGAAATAACTAAGAAACGTGTTAGAATCACTGAGGTTGAGCAAAAACTTCAAAATTAGGCACGAAAATCAAACTTCAATCCAGTAATTTATAGATGAAAAGATTTGAACTTTAAATAACTTAAAATTTAATAGAAAGTGCCTAATTATAAACTTCTTTACACTCGCGTATATGATCAGGTGCAATATTTGAAGGAAAAAATATGGAGGAAAAATGTGACAAGTTTTAAGTATTAGTATTATATATTTTGTAGGTTTTAGTAATTAGTATTTTTAAATTAGTACAAAAAATGTTGATATAATAAAAACTGCAACATGCGTCGAAAAAATATAAAACATTACAGATTTTTATATAACTTCTTTTGCCATTCGTTTATCATTTTATGTAATTCTCTGATGAAATCAAGATGTTTCGGTGAGCATTTTGGGCACGATTTCACGAAATTTTAGACCTTCGTGAGGCAGTCTAAAGCCCCTAACGGCGTTACTTCCATGGGTTCAGGATTGTCTGACACAGACTCGCTTTTTTCGTTTGCAGTTACAATTCGTGACATGCATTTACCATTTGTAACAAAGTTTATAATATCACTGTCTGATGATAACTCCCAAACGCAATCGCTATCGTTGTGGTCATTTTCAAAGCAGTCAAGGAAAAATTCTCTTTCCTCTTCTACCGAATAATTTGATTCCAAGAACAGAACAGAAAGTTGATCGCAATTTTCGTGAGCAAAACTGATTAAATTAGTTGGTAATTCTAGATCGCAATTTCCATCAGGAAAACTTATCAAATTAATTGGGGATTCTTGATAGTAGTCATCACAAGGAAAACTTATTACATCATCTGGGGATTCTTGATCGCAATTTTCAAAAGCAAAACTTATAATATTAGTTGGCGATTCTTGATCGCAATTTTCAACAGGAAAACTTATCATATCAGTTGGCTATTCTTGATCTCAATTTTCAAAAGGCAATATTATCAAATGAGTTAGGGACTTTTGATCGAAATTTTCATTAGGAATACTTATCAAATAAGTTGGGGATTTCGATTCGCTAATAACTGCAGGAAAGTTGGAAGGATGATGCTGAACATAGGCGGAAAAATCATGGTTGGCTAGAGGTTCCCGAATTTTGTCAAAAGCAAAGGAGTCATTGAAGAGCAGTTTCCATGCTTTTTAAAAATTAGATGCTCACACGCTATTTCACGCTTTGCTAAGCATCTCAAAGCAATCCTGAAGGTTCAATTCTTTTAAAATCTTGATTACTTCTTCTGGTTTCTCACTGAGCAAAATTCATCTTGACAAATCTTTTTCGTGCAATTTTTTCGTCATCGCGATTATCCCTTGATCCATGGGCTGAATCAACGCTGTCACATTTGGAGGCAAATATAAACATTCGAAGTTTGCGCGTATCGCGTTGAGTTCATCCAAATTCGGGTGAGATGGAGCATTACCGAGGAGCAAAACAACCTTTTCCGTTATTCCATCTTTGCACTGACGTTCTGAAACTCGAGGAATAAACTCAGCCTTGTACCTGAAAAAATTGATCGTTATTTAAATAAAGGTCAATGATTACTAGAGAGCGAATAAGAGTAAATGTGAAGTTGGCTGGCGAGAGCCGGCCAGTTTTTGGAGGTTTAGAATTTCAAATTTCACATAGATGTAACTTTAAATCTTAAACTTAAGTCTTGACAGTCATTTTTTAATTCACCAATTTTAGATTTAAAGTTTTGAGGATTTATATTTAAACGGCTTTTAATTAAATACCTCCAGAATAAAATTAAAACAATCTAAAATTAAAAGAACAATTTCTTAAAATAAAGTTTGTAAAATGAGAAGATTTTAGAACTAAATATTGAATATTGATCTTTTTTGCATTTGAAAATGGTGCGAAAAAATCGACATTTCAAAGTCAGGTCAGTTTAATTTTGAAAAGCTTAATTAAGCATTTAAAAATTGTTTTCAATTATAAATTGTTAATTTATAAAAAGATTCAAATTTTCTGAAAATAATTAATTGTTGTAATTGTTTGAGTAAAACATGTTTAATATCTGAATTTGTCACGACTAAATTGGTTTTAGGTAAAACAAAGTTTTAATTTGTTTATGTTTAACAAACACGGTGTATAAATTTTCTCATTATTAATGATTCCCATTAAAAATTACTTTTTATTTTAGACTTTCAAACTAGGAGAATTTAATATAAAAGGTTTACAATCAAAAACATTTGTATTTTATTCAAAGAAATTTATTGAAAGAAAAGAAAATCATAATTTTAAGATATTGAAATTTTATTATTTCTAATTTAAAGTATTAATAATTGAATAAATATAAATTAAATCTTCTTGAGTTTAAATTGAACATTTTAAAGCTCAAAACAGAAAAAAATGATGCTGGAACATGAGCAAATCTAAATTTGGTTTAAAACTACAAAACACGCACTTGTGAAAAATTGAGATATTAAATTTTTTGTTGCGCAAACGCTTACAAACAATATTTATTTTTAGGAAACGTAAATTATTTAGAAATTAACAATTTGTAAATAGCCAATTAAATTTTTAAAAGTTGAACTATTTACCGGAAATGAGGAAGAAACTTTATTGCTACACGTTAAATAAACGCGTTTTATACACACACACACACACACACACACACACACACACACACACACATATATATATATTGATTTATTTAATACCTAGTGGGTAACTCATCTCATTTTGAAGGCTTAAATTTCAGAAATTATTGTCTTAATGTTTCATTGTTTTGAATTTATTCTGGATTAATTTAATGCAACAGGATTTCAAAGAATTAAAAAAAAAACATACAACTTTTGTAAGTTTAAAACTGAAGTCAAACAATTTAGAGTATTTAAATCTAAGATATTCTGATTGAAAACTGACTATCAAGACTTTTAATATAATTTGAAACTAGGAAATTGTGCAGTATGCAATTAAATAACTCCAAAAATGTTACATCAATGTTATATCGATAGCAATATTAATTACCATTGCGGGAATATAACTCCGTCCATCCGAGCACTGGCCTGGTGTTTGTAGGTGATATCCAGACTTTCAAGTTTTTCAGACGTAGACCTTATAATTCTTTGGTTACAAGACTTTCGATACATCGCGAAAATAGAGATTTTCCAATCAGCAACAGTGGAATGCGATGAATTCCAGAGGCCCATGCGCACGCAATCAATACACGCCATAAAATCCCTGATTCGTCTACATTGTAAGTGTTGTCTAATTTTAGGTCTTCAGGTTTAATTTTTTCCTTAAATTTCTTCTAAAATTATTTAGCCCCTGCAGGGTCGCTAGATAAGTTCTATAAGGTTATACGAATACTCCGAATACCGTACCTTCTTTTAAAACAGTAGAGCCAACTATTGCTTGCCTTTAAAAATAAAGTCTTTTTAAAACAAATGAAATTTAATGAACTCAATTGATTCATTAAATTATTAATAATAATAATTTAAAGATATATAATAATAAATAAACCTACAGAAGTCCACATAGAAAATAAAACATAATCAATTAATAATTATTTAAATGTACTTAAATAGAATATCACAAATCAGTCAAATAAAATAAATAACTACAAAAAAAACTAATGGTACTAGTCATTTTTTCACAGATGATAAAATAATTATCAATATTTTAAACACATTGATTTTTAAGCCACCTTTCACACCCATCCGCGGTGCGACATCAATTCTCGGAAGGGCTATAGAAGGGAGGACTATGGAAGGGTTTTAATGTATTGCCATTTAAAACGTCATTTAAAGTTTTCCCACTTTTTTTGAAATGTTCAAATATGTACATTTGTTAAAAAAATCTTTATTTCCCTCAACTTATAAATAATCTTTCAGTTTTTTAAAACTTCGAAACATTCTAAATATCTTTTAAAATATTGCGAATTGCTCCTGAAATTAAAAAAAAATCTGAAAAATAAAAAATATCACCTAAAATTCTTCCACATTCTTTTGATGACAAGTTTGTGAATATTTTTAAATATTTAAACATCTTTGTAAATATTCTCTTGAAATTAACTAAAAAAATAATTTTCAACCTTTATTTACTCTATTTATGGACCGGATCAAGCCGCCCGAATTCGAATCTGGAAATCACCCTTAGTAGTTTTTAGGGGATGATAGTCAAAAGAAAGTTTAATTTATTAAAAAAACAGGTGAGAAGATATTTCTTAAACACCCGGACGAATATCCTTATGACGAATTCTTAGTGGAATATTGTCTGTAACTAAGCATAATCTAATAGCCAGTGAGACTTTTAGATAAACTAATAATGCCCTTCAGTATCTTCAATAATTTGAGAAGTCCGCATATCCCCTAATTATGATCTCTGTAATGGGCTAGTGGGAGGTAAAATAATGAATAGTCATGCGTAGAAGTTCAAAGTAATTTACAATCACAGACCTCTGATCGTTCAGGGTTTTCTTGAATTTCGTAAACGATCTGGCGCCTTTCAAGCAAAATGTTGGCAAGCGTTTGAAGAATTAAGTATTAACACTCACCATGTCGAAACAATTCAAATAAATTTAGAAATGGCTTAAAATTGGCCAATGGACTTTGACTAGAATTTATTGGCTGAGATTTCGCCAATGGAATATTATATAAAACTTAAAAATCCTAATTAGCGGAGATTTCAGCCAATAGCAATATCATTAAAATCAAAGGTTATAATATTTGTAAAACAAATGAATATAATATATAATACTTCACAATATATATAAACTACACATGATATTTCCTTCTGGAAAATAAATGGTCAGAACCTTTTTTTAAAATTATTCATTTATAAAGTTATATAAGCTTCAATAAATTTCCACCTTTTCCCTGTTTACGGGGTACTCCAAATCTGATTGGCATCGATGTACCGGTACTAGTTAAACTTTTATGAGCCTTGAGTGGCATGAGTTGGCGCTATTTTCAAACAATAATTTTATTTTCAAGGGGATTTAATACATAATAGAGACAACACTCAAACAGGAAAATTATACATTATTGGGAAGGTTAGTCATTAAGTTTAGGAAAAATAATATTCGCTTTAAAACGCATATACAGGACCTCACAGAATTTACAAAGTCATTTCCCCACAGTATATGAGATCAGTGACTTGGGCCACAATAAAATTGGAAAAATACACATTCAAGATCTGAACCCACCCAAGTAGGCGTCTTTTTTTGTTGTCGCGATAGTTGCTACTCAAGCCACCTTTATAGTCGCATCCAACACCGTACCTCAACTTAGTTGCCACCCGAAGATAATAAAACGTTCCAGTATGGATCCTCGAGACGAGGTGATCAAAAAACTGTGCGCGAAGCTAGAGCGAAGGACGAAGAAGGTGGAAGAACTAACGAAAAGGCTAGAAGATCAAAATATTATAATTAAGGAGCAACAGAAGCTAATAACTAATCTATGTAAATTCGCCAATGAGTTACAGGCTGAAGTGGAGACGCAGAGAGATACCTTATGTGAGCGAGGACTAATCGAGAAACCAGATGAAGGCGAGTTCACTAAAGAAGATAACAAAAAGTTAGGAATATCCATAGCTTGTAGATACATAAAACCTTACGAGGCCATCCTTGGTATAATCAGCAGCCGATACCCTGGATTCTTGTTAGCTATCAAAGAAACTATCATCGCAACGATTAAGCATACGCCAGAGACAGGGCAAGCATCACCTATGGAGGAGGAATTGGATTTGATCGAAGGCGTCGATGGCGTTTTTCTCGTAAAGATCCTAGAGAAACATGAGGATATGGAACAGGATTTAGAGGAAATGTACCATGCCGCACTCTCCGAGTTGAATGTTCTTCCCCCCGCCAGACTCAGGGCGAAGCGAGGGGACATAGACCGATGTTCGAGGTCCACTAGTCCAATGACTGGCCCATCAAACCCTCTGGTTTGACGCCGATCCCAAGGTGCAATTTTGTAAAAGGTCAAAGGACTTCAGGGGTCTCAGGAATTCCACAGTTTACCTCATCGTCACAAGTGGAGGATCGGCCCAGTCAAGATGCCACCTGGAATGGACCTGCGTACAGTGAAGTCTTTACCCGCAATTTCTGTCACAGTTGTGGAGTACCAGGAGTGACCCGCCTTCAGTTTCTTGTTTTTAATTAATGTTTAATTGTTTCAATAAATGTAAATTATTTAAACATTTAATTATTCCCTGAAAATGTAAAAAAATCTAATATTCTGATTGAAATATAATAGTTGGTCATCGTTTGGAGCAGTACATTTTTCTTAAAACATTATTTAATTATTTAAACAATTATTTAGTGTTTATTTACAAAATTCCTAAAAATGGTACCAGACATGTTCAAGCTTTACTCAGATTGGTATCTTATTCTACTTCTTGTTGAATATTACATAATTTTGATCAATTTCCTCTCATATTTAACAAATCTCTATTTCTGCAAACAAATGTAATTCGCCTGCACAATTATTTGCCAACAGAGATTGTTAAAATTTTATTTTCTGAATTAAACATAATTTTGAATGATTTCTAGGTGAAGAAAATTCCGTCAAAACGTTATGTCATTGTTTAAACAATTTTGATTCGTTCAAAAAGTTTACTATTAAAAAAAACGTGGATCAATCAAATATAATATAAGATATAGAATTATTTTCGTAAATATATAATATTATATATTTTTTGTGTCTTCCAGTACTTCAACTTGATACTCATGAAAGACTTAAAAATTATGTAATGAAATATAATCCAAATTCATTTTGTATACAGTTTAATTAAAACGCTAAACAAAAGAACATTATTCTTCGTCAAAGACAATATTTCAAATTAAGTAGTTTAATTATTTAGTAATTTTACGTTTAATATCTATGTATTAACTTTTAACTTCGAGAGGTACTTTGATGACTAAAATTTACGTTTAAAATGAGAAAAAGAATATTTTATAATAAATTGTTTGATGAGCTGGTTAAGAAAAATTTCTTCTTATTTTCCTACTTCCCTTCGAAATTGGAACTGTAAAATTTTTTCCAAATAAAATATTCATCTGTGTCAGGATTATCTTGGTAAAAATATTTGGATTCCGGCTGAAAAATGGAATAGCATTATAATAAATTCGAGATACACTGCGCCCTTGTTCACTCGAATGCAGCCAGTATAGTATTTGTTGAGGAAGTCTTTGTTGAGGAGACCAGAGATAGACTGAAACCCACAAAAATAATAGCTATTCAAAGAAGGAATCTCTTGAAGTTTGTACATGTGCAATTTGATCCCTAATTCCAAGTATAATACAACAAACTTTTGTTTTCCTACAACAAAATAAGTAATTTATATTGCAGGCGCTTTTGAGTATTGGGCTACAAAGAAATTGGGCCCACCACTCAATACTGTCAACATGTAGTATTACAGGACCTTGATTGCGACGTACATCGGACAATTTTGCGATGATCTGAGAGCGCCTCATAAAAAGAAGAGCAACTTTCATTTTTATAAAAAAATGCAAATTTAATTTTTAATCCCTGTCCAAAATCGATTTTTCACATTTTTTGGTTATCGACTTCTGTAATTAGAGCCATTTATCTTCCTTTTTTAGATTCATTGACAGAAAGTTAAGAACAAATTGAAAAAGGGTTCGAGAAGTATCCAGAAAGAACTCGTTCCTAACAAGAACAACAAGAAGAGATTCGTAAGGAAAAGATTGATCATACCGAAAAAGATGAAGAAGAGATTGCTCGTGCTGAAACGATTGCTGATACTGAAGACAAAGAAGAAGAAGAGATTTTTATGCCCTAAAAACGTGTGCCAAAGCTCAATCCAATCTGATGAAATTGTCAATTATATTCGAAATACACCGAACTCACGCTTTCAGTCCCCCTGTTTTCGGCCTTCCAAAAACTGCTGCCTGCGACTGTCGCTTAGAAAGCGCCGCTGTCCGCGAAAAGTCAGTCGACTATAGTGCGTAATATCATGCATGCAAATTGGAAACAATTCATGCGGCACTGACTGTTTACGTTTCGATCTTCACGAATTCAGTACAAGGCTATTTAAAGGGAACACCCAACACTGGGCTGCAAGCGAGAGTTCGGTGTTTTGCATTACATATCGAGTTTTTTTCATTATCTTTTTTAATTACTTACCTAAAATTTATCAAAGACGTACAAATTATGTGCTGAAGGTTCGTAGTTAGTTGTCAATTTTGAAAATGTTGAATGTATCATCTTAGAGAAAGCGTGTCTAACTTCGTATCTCTGTTTTTCTTTAATTGCAGGTGGACCAAACTGAAGAAATTTGCTGACTACCCTTCAAATATTTTTGAAATCCAGATCCGTGACAAAAAGCCCAAACGAAAAAGCGCCCGCCCAATGAGAGTCGCGCTCCGCGAAAAAGGCCCGCGAATCAGAGAGCCAGTAGGGGCGTGCTCATACATACATCCATTGCGATGAAGTGAATCGCTCTCTGGTTCGCGGGCCTTTTTCATGGAGCGCGACTCTCACTGGGCGGGCACTTTGTCGTTTGTACTTTTTGTCAAGAATCCTGAAATCCTGTATCTTATTTTAGTTAACTTGAAGAGGAAAAACGTCTCCCTGTTCATTTTCTACGTTTGCTTTTAAAATATAATCACTCAAGTAGCGAAATTTATTTTATACCACTTGTTAATTACATTATTTAATTTTGTTGGCAAAATGTGCAGAGGGAATTTCCGCAATTATTCTTAATCTTGTTATCACTCGAAGACCTTTCAATTTCATTAAATAAAATAAAATATCCAAACTTTTGAGGTTAGAGCACCCCATTATAACCAATTCTATCTGGTTAATGAACCTTAAATTGTGGATATTTTATTTCGAAAAACTTAAAGGTCTTCAACCGAACAAAGGATTAAACATAATTGCACAAATGTATTCTACACTTGAAAAATATTGCTATTTATACATTTATAACTTAGACGTTCTAATCTAGTCCCATGAAGTATATCTGGAAGATGTTATCAGTACGGCTTAAGGATGTCTTCAAAAGGTCCTATGTCTGGCATTTCGTCGTATTAAAGATGTCTTGAAAGGATATCCAGGGGACAATGTCGTAAGGATGTCCCTACCCAAGAAACAAAAATCCATTCACTTGCATTCTAATGGGTTTTGAGGTCTTTTGAATATTTTACATATCAAAAACAGAATTTTTTCTTTTAATTTACGTTTATAAATTCTCGTTATCCCTGAAAGTGAAAAATTAATAAGTTACAATCTGTAGGTTATATGAAACTTTATATTTACCTGATATCAATCTGAAATTTACAAAAACTATCGCTCTCGTTTTATTTTATAGAAATTACCTTTAAGGGCATGTGTCACAGCTAAATTCCTATATTACCGACCACAGTTTTTCAGTACACTGAATTTTTTTTTGAAACTAAGAACTTTTTTTGTAAATAAAATATCGAGCTGAAACTTTGGGAAATGTATTAGAGTACAATAAAGTACGTTTAGGTACTGCATTTTGGTAGAAACTTCACTGATAATTATTTCATCTTTTTTCTGAACCTCAACATTTTTTGAACGCTTGAACTTTTTTTATACATAAAATATCGGTCTCCAACTTTGAGAAATGCAAAAGCCGAAAGAACACTACGTTTAAGTACAAAGCTTTATAATAAAAGATGTAAAAATATATATTTTAACAATCAATTCCGACGGCATCAGCCGGTAACGTTGTACACGAAAATACGAAACCTGGCGGCCACTAGACGAGGCTCTAGAGAGTTCGTATTTTCGTGTACAACGTTACCGGCTAATGCCGTTGGAATTGATTGTTGAAATATATTTTTTTACATCTTTTATTATTAAGCTTTGTACTTAAACGTAGTTTTCTTTCGGCTCTTGCATTTCTCAAAGTTTCAGACCGATATTTTATGTATAAAAAAAGTTCGAACGTTCAAAAAATGTTGAGGTTCAGAAAAAAGATGGAATAATTTTCAGTGAAATTCCTACCAAAATGCAGTACCCAAACGTATTTTATTGTACTCTAATACAATTCCCAAAGTTTCAGCTCGATATTTTATTTACAAAAAAAGTTCTTAGGTTCAAAAAAACATTCAGCGAACTGAAAAACTGTGGTCGGTAATATAGGTATTTAGCTGTGTCACATGCCCTTAACGAAAATGCAGGTATTGAATTTCTAACCATTTGGATGTTTGTGGTGCAAATGGATGTGAGAGAATTGCAAAGTTAGTTTATAACACGTGGACTCCCTGCAGCCGTTAGCATGTGCACTTAATAAATTTAATGTCACTGACGCTTAATTCAGTTTAAATCTTATAATTCTGGCACAAAATATTCTATTGAAAACCATTGTAAAAAGAGTTACAACTAAATAATCATTAAATTTAGAAATAAATTGTTGCATCAATTATAATATATAACAACATTTTTAACTTGGATTTCTTTAATTTGTGTTTAATAAGAATTGTCCTAATCAAATGTATTACTTCATACTTCTGATTCGGAATTAATAATTCTTAAAAATTTTAATCTGCATATTCTACTCAGTTAAACATAACCTGAGGTGACAGACAATGGGCAGATTCACGCTTATTGAAAATTACTGTGTGTGCATCGTATTTTTACTATTCGTTGTGGTGTTTTTAAAAGTTCATTTCAAATTGAATCTTTTTTCAGATTCACAATAATGAATCGTAGAATGCCCATAGGAATTATTTCAGTCAGTCTTATTCAACTCTATTTACTGAGCATTTTAACGAATGTAGAATGGCAGATTTAAAGCACCGCCCTCAGGTGACCGATTAAAAATATAGCCAACCCATTGAACTTTCATTCTTTCAATCTGTAAATGACAGATGCGCAATTCAAAGCGACTCGATTTTTATCGGTTCTTTTCTCCTAGATAGGACATCTTTGAAGCGTCGTGTATAAGATTATCATTATTCTAAATCAACCCAAATTCAAAGTATTTCTATATTTTTCTCTCACGAGACTTGAATGCTTAAATGCTCCGAAATATTACGAAAAACTGATTGCTCAGAAATTTTTAAATTAGACGGAGATATCATATAGTCATCATAAAGACACCATGAAGACATCCTACGTAATTTCCGTTCAAAGTTCAAGTTCAATGCACACAGGAGTTCCGCTAGGTCGCGTGTGAAATTTGAAATAACATAACCCTAAAATCGGTAAAGTGCTCTTTTTTAGGACAATGATGAGTCCCTTACTAGTATTACCTGAAAAACTAACTACGGGTTTCGATTGTTTCAGATATCTAACTTTTTTTCTAAATGTTTAAAATTGAAATTAATAAATCGTTTCTCGTAAATGGAATGAGATATGCCAAAAAAGGCAACATTTTTCAGTTCAAATAGAAAATTGTATATTAGTATATAATTTATATTTATAAATAAGTATAATGAGAAAATTCATCAATTAAAAACAAAGTGTTAATAATTTGAAGAAAAATTTGAAAAAGGAGAGTCGGGTTAGCAACGGCCAACTACTCTAAATAACTCTGCTGCCCGGTACGTGACAAATACAAAAGGAACATTATATTATTGTCGCATCACTCTTAAAAGGACCACTAAAAGGACCACTAAAAGGACCTTGAAAAGGACCAAAATCTCTCAGACTATCTCAGAGACTAAATCATTCAAATCGAACTTTAAAATAGTCTCAAACCGGCCAGGCTTTTTCATTGAGAATACTCTGAGATTTCTAGCGGTAGGGTGCGCGCTCGCGCCGGCGAATTTCAGTTTGCGCATCTCATGCTATTCGCACAATGACTTTTCGTCAGTGTTGCTTGTTGCTGCCAGGCCGCACAGTCGCCATTACTGTTCTCGCCGTTATTGTTCTTGTCAAATGTCTACGTTTTGAGACCCCCTCAATCCGAAAAACAGGTTTTTACGAATGTGTCTGTCCGTCCATGCATGTTTTTTTTTTGTTAGCACGATAACTTTCGAAAGAATTGACTGATTGGATTTCCTTTGGTAAATTCTGTCACAATCTCAAAATGAAGGTCAAGTTCGTCAGACAGACATTTCGGATACAAATTCAAAAAGTGAGCGTATTTTGAAAATTTTTGAGACCACTTTTTCCATAATTCAATAGTTTTCTGTGCGGATATTCATATATCCTGATGGACGATATATTCATATATGAATATATATTCATAAATTCTGTACAGTCACCTTCATAAAAATAGTTTTTCTGGCTCAGGCAGTCTCAGAACGTGGAGATTTGATGACAACCGAGCATTTCGGATTTTACACAAAACCAATACAATAATCTTGTCACCTCCTTTTAAAGTTCGTTTAGGCACGCCGTGATCCTTTATAACATTCTGAGGACGTCCGTAGGTTGTCTTACGGACGTCCTTTAGATGTTATCAAGGACTTCCTTAGAACAACCAACGGACGTCCTCAGGATGTTATCAAGGATGTCCTAAGGACAACCTACGGACGTACTCCAAATTTTATAAAGGATCACGGCGTGCCTTAACTACTTTAAATGGGGGTGAAAAGATTATTGTATTGATTTGGTGTAAAATCTAACATGGTCGGTTTTTATCAAATCTCCACGTTTTGAGACTCCCTGAGCCAGAAAAAACTATTTTTATGAAGGTGTCTGTCTGTAGTCTGTAGTTTTGTGTGCTTCGGCACAGTTTTTCGGGACCCAAAAAGGAAAAAAGAACGAGTTCGTTGAACAGCCATTTTGTATAAAAACTCAATGATTGAACACATTTTCAAAATTTTTGAAACCATGTTTTTTCCAGATTTGGAAATTCTATTTACGGTTGTTCATAAGACTTTGAAACATGAAAGATTTATTCATATGGCTTTTCCAATAAAATCAAAATTGTCAATGTTATAGCATTTTCAAAATCCTAAAAAAGAAACGAAAATTAACATTTTAAGTCACACAATGCATGATATGAAAAAAGTCAGGAGTAAATAAATGTTTCTTTCGGGGAGCCTTACAATGTTATCATAAAATTTTTTTTTAGAATAATAACTTTTGAAAATTCTATGTATGGTTTTCCGTAGTGCTCAGAAACACGAACAATTTATCTCAACAACTTTTTTCGATAAAAGCAAAATTATTATTAAAGTTATATCATTTTCCGACCCTCAAAAAACAAACTATAATTAACATTTTAAGCCAAGAAACGCACGATATAAAAATATCCGGTAGAAAAAAATTTTGCTTTTTTAAAGCTCGACAATAATATTCTGTTTCGACATTGAATCTCATACTCTTAATGGCTCACATTATACTCACAATGTGGTAGGACATATAAAGACGTTTTTAGAACGTCCTTTTGATGTCCTGGTGCCCACAGGGAGGTCCTTCACTTTTTAGCGCGAAAACATAATCATGTCTCTTGTAGGTCTTTTTGGGGCGTTTTTAGGACCAGCCTCGCAGACATCTTTGGGACACCTTTAGGTCAGACATAGAACGTCTTTAGGACGTCCTAAAGTTGTCTTTATAACGGCCCTGGTACTTAGACGCCAATGTCCAAGAATGTCCCAGGACATTTAAAGAAGTCCTAAGGACGTCTTTAGGATGTTTTGGTGCCCACGGGGTACCTAAGAAAAGGCTCCGAGTGATCAAGTGTTACAAAGGATAAGGTGTTACAAGGAAAAATGTCTTCCTACTTACATTTTACTTTTTCTCTTAAATTTTTAAAACCTAAATAGCTAAATTAATTTAAATATATATTATATTTATTTTATATCGATATTGAACAGCTTGTTTTGCAGTGAGACTTGCTAGCGTCGCTTAATTGACTTTTGTGGCATATACGAAACGATTTTCCAAGCTTGAGAAATATATCTTATTCTGCGAAAGGAAGTAGAGAATATCCATTTCGAACATCTGTGCCGAGAACGCACAAATTCAGAGACAACCAATTTATGCAAGTGTAAAAATCTAGTGAAATTTCACGAAAGTGGAAATAGAGGATTCGGCTTCAAGATTGTTGTTTTATTTCGATGTGGCCGTAGAGAAGTGAATTCAGGCTTATTCATCAATAATGTTCATGAAATAAAGCGCAGGATTGTATTCGTTGTACGTCTCCTAGGTATTGCTAGACAGGGGACAAACTTATTCGCCAACCTAATGGATATCTGTGATGGCCTAAGTACTAATGCTTATGAACGTATGTGAATCTTGCTGCAGGGAAGCTGCTGAAGAAGAAAGGATTTAAAATGAAAAACACGAGAGACCGATCAATGACTTTAAGGTGTCAGGCGACGATTCTTGGAAAAATCCGGCAATTTAAGTCATTATATGGGGTGATAACTCTCGTCGGTTATTACAGTTGCAAAATAATTGACTTTATAGTGAAAAGTAGTTACTATAAACCGTGATTTTCATGGAAAAACAAGCAGAACACCGAGAAATATGATCAATGATATTCGGAGCAGTTTGAAGTGTGTTTAAGTAATCGCGAGTACTCTTCTGGAATGATGGAGATTTATGCAGTCACGGAAATGTTTTTGAGATCTTAGGAAAAGTACGGAGTGGTGTATGGAAATTGCATTGGAGATAGGGATTCTAAAACATTTAAAGAAATATTGGATGCTGGAACATATGGCAAGGAATTCCCAGTCACAAAAAGTGATTGCATCGGACATGTTGAGAAAATAATGGGTACTCGGTACCGAAATATTGAAAAAGTGAATAAGCTTGGAGATAGAGGAAAGTTGACAGAGGCCCTAATAAAGAAACTGCAGACTTACTATGGATTAGGTATCAGAAGAAACACGAATAGTGTGAATGATATGGAAAAGGCCATAATAGCTACCTACTACCAATTGTGCTCCTTCCAATTTTCAAAGATTTATCGAAAGACGATTTCCTGCAGAGATATGTAGGTCGTCATAGACAGAACGCAAGCGAGTGCTACAACTCTACCATCTGCTTATTAAAAACTTGGGGGTATATTTTGTTGCAGGTAAAATTATAACGGTGTTCACTGTACCTCGGTAGGGATACAGATATCTTTCGAACTTGTTGTACGACATACCGAGTATGAAGGGTACAAAATACAGGCTAGGTGGGGTACGAAAATCAGATGTTATTATTTTAAAATTTTGAGAGTTGATGTCAAGCATATCATAGCCTTAGAAAAGCTCAAGGTATGTGGATTCCCCTTTGTGAAACTAGGTTTCTAGTTATGAGCATGATGCAAATACCAGTGGTGGGATTCCGATGCCCTCTAAACTAGTTTATCGAATCTCTCTTTCTAACGCATGAGTGTTTAGAATGTTTACTATATTTTTCAAGGCATTTTTTTATTGTCAAAAAAGGTTTAATGCTCGAGTTATAAATATAAATTTGCGTATATTGTTGGCGGGAAGTTTAAATCGAAGTTCTGTTATTTCCATTTAAATAAATACGAAACAAAGGAGAATTGAGTAAAAATTTACATATTGACAAAAAACAAATTGCTATTTAAATTGCCTAGTTCTATAGCCCATAAATAATTGTAGATTCAGTTCTCGTATTTTTCATTTCTAATAAAAATAAGTATTTTTCAAAAACTTAATGAAGTTCAAATTATCATTATAAATAATAATAATGTTAAAATGGTATCATAATATTTAAGTTTAATAATAAAGTAATGCTTTGAAAAATATTTTAAACTTTCTAGATTAATTACTAGTAATAGAACATTTGATCAAATAGTTTTTATTTTGATAAAATTGAATTTGTACGTTTTATTAATGTTTTTTTTTTAATTTAGCCAAATCTGAGGATGCTGTTGTTACGCTTATAGAAAGGCCATTTCATCTTAAATATCGAACAACTTCATGCTTGGGGAATTTAGCATCGAATTATTGTATATAAAAAGTTATATTCTGAGCAAACACGGATATCTCTAGCATGCGCAGTAGTGATTCTTTGTATTTTTAAATTGACACATGGCCTTACATAACCTAAAAATACATAGGAATAACTACTGCACATGCCAGAGATATCCGTGTTGTGCCACCACTAACTGGGGCTGGGAAATAAGCTATCTCTCTCGCACATCATCGTTATTGGTCTTTTCAATTTTGCTCCATAAATAGCTCTTTGCTTGCGCATATATGTAAACTATCTACCCTTCATTTAGAGGGAAGCGGTGAACAGTCAATCAGATTACTGCGCGAGAGAGATAGCTCATCCTGCTAACTCATAGTCTGTCTCTCTTATTTTGTCAATAACTCTGCCATTGTCTGGTTACCTCCAGTTATATATGCGCTAATATTTCTAATATTAAGTATTTCAAGTTGTAACGTCAGACAAGATGTCTGTACAATGAGGGCCAAACAATAATACAAATCCCATAGGATAAAACTTAATTTAGTTAATAACTTAGGAAAACATTATCTTTCACAGTTACAAAAAAAGATCAATTTTATTATTCAATTTAATTGTTTTAGAAAAATAACATATAATATCTGAATACACTTATCGCGAAAGATAATAACATTCCAAGTTATTGTAAAAATAAACTTTCGTCGCATCTATTTGGTATTATTATTTGGCCCTCAGGATGCAGACATCTTGAAATACTCAGCTAATCTGAAATACCTAATGGCTCAATTTTACAAAGTGCGTACAACGCACCTTTTAAAGTTCAATGACCATAACGTACAATTAGAAAAGCTGTCAAAATAATGAGCAATGCATTTAGACATGGCTATTTTAAATCTTAAAAAGTATTTAAGAAGTTACGAGCGGAATGATTATGCGTCGAATGACGTCTTTCATTTCGTACCCCAAGTTGAAACTCTCATAATGACTGGAGAATTGCGTATCATCTTCAGTATCTGTCATAATCTCAATCCTGACTGGCTCATCATATTTTTCATTGTTCTCGATTCCGACAGCTTCGTCATTTTTGGCATTTACGTCACTTTCGGTACTTTCATCATTCTCATTAATGTTGCCATTATCCGGATTTTCTCCGTCTTCATCCAAACAATTCGAGTTCAGAGCGGTGTCTCATTGGCAATAAGAACACAGTTTTAAGCACTTCAATCCGTTTTGCGACATTTGCAACTTTATTACACTCTTTGTGTACTTGTATGAAATTGTCTTAAGAATATCATCAGATGCGGGAGGTTGGAATGTTTGGATTGGTTTAAAACATTTCCGTTTAATGTTCAACCCCAATCAATAGGATATTTTCGCACTCACGCTATGCAAGCACTTGGTGATTGGCTCGATAGCTCTGTTACTAGAAGGCTCCTTCTGAAGGTGAAAGTGTGGCAAGATTGTAATTATTCTTTAAAGAAAGTTGTAGAAAGCAGTGATAACGAAGCTGCTTTAGGAAAGTGTTCGCTGAAGTACCATACAAAACTGAGAAAAATTCATGTCCGGCTGTTACGACATCATTCAAATGTTCGCATTGTTCCAAGAGTTTTACCATTTTTAATTTTCCCTTTTGAAAGTGAGCAAATGTTTTGTCACATCTGCTTAACGCGCGCAAGAATAGTAGGCTGTCTTTCAGAAGTGCGTAATAATCTTGAATCAGGGTAAGCGATTATATTTTCTTGCCGACTTCACCGCTTCCTGGTTTCCATATTGCTTGTTTACGAATTGAATATACGCTTTGCAAATGTCTCCAAATGTTTGTCGCTGCTGCCAAGTACACTGATGTAACAGAAATCTTTAATCTTCTACTTAACAATAAGAAACATCCAAACAGAGGTGTCAGTCCATTGTTCTCAAATAAAGGCAGAGGATAACGGGAAAATTCGTATCCTTAATATTTTTCAAGTTCTTCATCAGTTCGCTTTATAACAGTTATTCAGTGGAATAGTAGAAGTGGGTCAATCGGTACAAATGTTCCATCAACGTTTATTGAAAATTTCATAATGTCCAAAAAATTACCTTGGCTTAAACGGACTCCATGGTTCGTAACCAGACCCTTGACCTGCTCGTTAGGGGCCTATTGTTCCGTCCAAGTCGAGTCCCGGCAATACAGTCTTCTTCAAGATACACTAGCTGCAGCGAACACGGATGTGAACCATGGAGCAAGCAGTAGCAGGTGCAATTAGAAAGGGAGACATTAGAAAGAGATAGAAGAGTCAGTGCAGAGCAAAGTAGTGTTAGAATATGATCAAGTATGATCTCAGACTTCAAGTGCAGAGAAAAGTATTGTTTAAATTAGATCAATTTTAAATTCAGACTTGTAGCTTTTATAATTCAATTCTGCTATAAACCCTGAAAAAAGTACAAAGTAACAGAAACCGAAACACATGAATGAGAACATGAAAAAAATCCTTCGTTAAAAAAATGTGTTGGCCCTGAAAAGAGCCGATTTTTGTTCTGAAAAGGACAAATTATCTTCAAGTAAATAAATGCTCTAGTACCTCACTGAGGATAGAATTATCTAATTGCTTCTAAAAGGCTCAAAAAAAGTTCGTCCTTGCTGTTGAACACATTGCTCCAAACATGCTCAACGAAATAATGTTCAGTCCGGCTAACTGTCATTTTCCCGAGCCGCCTGCGCAAGTCCCTTTTGATTTTAGACCAATGAGACTCAATATTTTCAAATGTTTCGGTCGTTGGGATTCACAAAGTTTTTGGAATGGTTAACAGTTGAGTGCTTGTATCCCAAATCACTCAAATGGCTGTACCCACGCCACATATTAGTTATAATATGTGTTCCTTGTTCAACGTACCGTTGAACCACACCTTGTAGAGTTTTTGCATCGCGGAATTCAACGTACGTCAAGAAGCACTTTTTCGTGGTACGGTCAATACCACCCACAATCCACCTCGTACACCTTTTCCGACCTCTGTTATACTTTCTTATTCCGAAGGCACTTTCGTCTATTTCAAAGATATGCCCTAAGCCACCAATCTTCTCGCTCTTTTCGATTATCCACGCGCTTATCAAATCCCGGAATTAGAAAAAAAAATTTCCGACGGTTTTAGCAGTATCACAATTATATTCACTTTTGCGAAGTTGAAAAAGGTTCCCTCCCTTGCATTCGTCTTTTTCCTACAATTGTTTTCACCGCACTGATATACAAGGTTGTGTTTTCCATTTTTTTTTAATGGAAATTACCCCCACACAAATGACAAAACTTAGTTTTTTTGAAGGAACCCCCAATAAACAAGAAAGTTTATCAGACCGGTTTGTTCCATTTCCAGGTTAAAATTTCTCAAACTCTTCAGAAATTCCATTTAATAATTCGACCGACTAGACAGACGATGCTTCGTAAACTGAATTACTTACACTAATGACAAGTTACCTGCTTGACCGTTAGAGAGGCTAGGGAGGGTAATAGGTCATTAAAATATTCTAAAAACGCATGATTGGTGTATTTTGCTCCAATAACATGAAGAAGAATATTAACACAGATTTACTGTAAATTAAAGGAAAATTTAATTTTTCTTGTAATAGGTGACTTAGTTAACAAATAAAATATAGACATGGAAAAGAATGTTTATATTGCTTAAAAAATTAAGGCAGGAAAACATTTGTCCTGAGTCAAGTTGCCAGCATCTTACATTTATAGGTGTGTTTTTTCCAATAGCATGAAGAAGAAATAGAATTTTAACATATATGGACTATGAATTAAAAAAAATTTGCATTTTGTTTGTTAAAAATGTTTAGGTTAATAAATAGTTTATTTATTGTCCTCATACATGATTTTAAATGCTTCAAGTCTGAATTCAAAATTGATCAAATTCAAACACTACTTTTCTCTGCACTTCAAGTCTGAGTTCATACTTGATTATATTCTAAAACTACTTCGCTCTACACTGCCTCTTCTATCTCTTTCTAATGTCTCCCTTTCTAATTGCTCCATGATTCGCATCCGTGTTCGCTGTATCTTGAAGAAGACTGTACTGCCGGGATTCGACTCGGACGGAACAATAGGCCCCAAACGAGCAGGTCAAGGGGCCGGTTACGAACCATGGAGTCCATTTAAACCATCACCTTATCTAAACGCTTTAGTTTTACTTCATGGAATTCCATAACTTCTTTGCATTCTGGAAAAGGTGGATGCTAAGATGCTAAGCATTTATCCGCTAAGAGGTACAGTTTATCTACTAATTTTGCGGACATAGCCATCAAAACAGTATCGTCAATTGTTGATAGAATATCAATAGTACTTTCTCCAAAGTCTCTCAAAAGTTCTTGAATGTGGGAGATCTCTTGAGAAGAAATATTAAGTTTGATAAGCAAAATTTTTGCTAAAGCTAGGTAAATCAAAGAATGCCCTCGCATAGCTCTCGAACACGAGTGTCCAGTCAACATTTTGTCAACTGTTTCTAGTGTGCATATAAGCTATAATATTTCTTTTAGACCACTTCCGGCCATGATGACTTCAATACATCCCATAAAAGACACCAGTAGATGAAAACCTCCGAGCCTCACAACAATTCGAACCAGAAAATCTTGAAAAATTCAAGAATTTTCCACAAATTTACAGCAAGTCAGTGGGTGACGGTGCCTGTATATATTCTTGAGAAGACATTTAATTTTGTAGGTCAGTCATGACAATGTCCTTGAATCAACTTTCGTCCGGTTTGTCAAAATGATGTATGAGAAACTTACTTATTTTTGCTCTCTCCTTAGATGGTGGTTGTGATTTTAATTTTGATATAGGTTTTAATGTACCGAAGACTATTATACAATACCCATAATAGAAATGATGTTATATCCATTCTGTGTTATCGAATCAAAATCCGCATTGTCACAGATAAACTGAGTAGCAGTACCCTCTGATATGTTCACTTCATTAGCAAATAATAAAGACGTTTCAAAGTGGACTGCATCGTGACAATATGAAAATAATCCTAGATGATATAAAAGATTTAAAATGTTTTTGGACTCAAATTTCCTATGCAAAAGTTATGCAACGCCCAAAAGAAAAAGGAAAATAAATGATCCTGGCTTCCAAGCTTCTATTATAGCAGGGGCAATTGTTTCACACTTTATTTTCTAATACTCTCAAGTCACCCTTCCTTCTTTTCATGATGAGAGGTATTAGGAAAGCCATAAATCTTTCTGGAATTGCTATCCTTACCTCACTATTAAATTCTGCCCATGCTAGATACTCATCAGTTTCAAATTGCTTCGAGTTAATATCTTTCACAAGAATTTGTGCAGCCGCCAAAACAATCCGTTGCTTTTCGTCAGCATCATTTGCACATTTTTCCTTGTACCACGATTCTGTTAAAATTTTCTGACCCACATTTAAAAAACAGATTACAGTTCCTTTACGTTGATTTGAGCTTAAAATAATCTTATCTCCGTATTTTTGCAGCATTGTTTATGTTTCACTTTCAGTGTTAATTTCTTTTCCCCTATCTATAATGGTAAGCATCCATTTGCACAAAGGCTCAAGTTAACCAAAGACCATTTAAACAAAACACATAGAATAGCGCTGAATATTTTTGGCCTATAGGAAAAGACAAGATGGGATGTTAGTTATTTAGAATAGTAGAGTTAATTTTAATTTGTAGTATTGTGTAGTGCAGCGTGTACAATCCTTGTTATTTAAATTTAAATCTTTTCACAGGCAGTGAGAATAGAAAAGGAAACTTGTGCTCAACAGTCATGCTATTATTCTGGATGAGCTTAATTATTGATTTATCAAGGGTACGTAAAAATGAAGGTTCAGACAATTTAATTAGTGATTATTACCAATATTTGGAAATTTTGCCAGAATTTGATATTTTATCGAAATTGAAAGCATGTGAAATATTGCGAACGTTTTCAGTTTAACTAGTCTGAAAATCTGATAATTATGCATGATTTCTGATTAGAGAGATACAAATTATTGAATTAAAACTTGAAGCGTTAAAAATTAAAATCTTATTATTAAATAAATCTTTATGGACTCCGAAAAGTTTTGAGGTTAAATTCAAGAAAAATACCTTCATTATTAGAAAGTGTCTACTGTTTCGAGTCCGTAAGTATTTATTAATAAATAAGAATTTAATTTTTAATGCTTTAAAGCCTTAATTAAATTATTTTTTTTATTTTCTAAATAGAAATCATAACATTATTAACTATTATTTTAGATTCTTTCAATTTCAAGCCGTCTTTTATTTATATTAAACGAATTGCTTAATTTTGTTTTCAACACATTTTGTTGCAAATTCAACTTATTTGATACAACAGTATTCTAATTGGTTAAAACTTCATATTTTTGGTAAAAAATAATATCTTTTGGTTAAAAATAACTTTTTTGTAGAACGATTTCACAAAAGCTTGAGATATGTAACCATTTCTTTACAAATATTTATAAATGTTTCCAATTTGACATATTTCACAATAAATGAAATAAAAATTTACAGTAATTTCAAAGATTTCACAACGATTTCAACTATTGAAATGATTTCACGAAGATTAAAAATATTACAAAGATTTAAGCAGGATTTAAAATATTAAAATGATTTTAAAAAGATGTGAAATATTCTGAAAGATTTAAAAAATTTTTTGGGAATATTTAAGATTGAGGGAATTCCATCATTATTTCGAAAAGATTAAACATATTTCAAAGTAAGAAAGTTTTAAATGCACAGAAGTACTAAGAAGTGCCGCGAGGCTTGCTCAGGCGCTACCGGCGGATCGTTGTAACAAGCCGACAGTCTTTTACCGCGCGAAAATTCAAATATTTTAGATTTAATAAAAGAATAATTAATAAAGGTATGAAAAATAAGATTTCTATAATTTATAGGAATAAATTAACAGCAAGTCCGTTTCCACAATTAAGGGTTTGAAAACCCAACTCCAGCGATGAAATCTTCTTCTGAAAATCTTAACAAGTTATAACTAAAGGATAAAAAAGGGTATTTTTAAATAATTAAATTGATAAATTCATAATTAATTGAATTAATTAGATTTATTAGTCTGGTCTTTTGAAATCTATCTTTACAGCAAAAATGTTATTCGAGTTTCCAGTTAATGAACGAGTTGCGGCCGCGGACCAGATTAATCTGTCTTTTTGTTTCGTCGTGGAAGCTTCGATACCGTCACAGCGGTCCTCAGCCTCCCCTCTCTTTCGTGGGTTTCTCTGGTTAGCCTGCTTTACTTGCTCTACAAATCCCTGCCCTGAAAAGTGTCTAATTCGTGATCGATTTCATAATACATCTTCTCATGGGAAGAGAGTACGTGACTTCACGCTTGGCCGATTATTGAGATAAAGTCCAGGCGCACACATTGTTCATGTTATCATTAGGAGAACCGACTTCTCGGAGGTCTTATTAATCGTCTCAACCAAAATCAAACAACTCTCTAATTGGTTCTTTTTTAACGATCTAGTGTCGCCAATTGTATATCTAATATAAGATTTATATATCCTGCAATCAAACCTGCTATATCCTATGTCTAAATAATCATAGC
>NC_046657.1:157883784-157904317 GCF_010883055.1 Belonocnema kinseyi
CAAATTTGAGTTTCTTTTTATTCAAACTGAAACCGCGAATTTGCGTCACTGACTGTGCTGTTCCTAGCAGCGAGAATGCGAATTATATCCGCTCATTACATCGTCGTCCACTCTGGTTAACCTAAAATCTGAATTGATTAATCCTTTAGCGTTGATCCACGCTTTGATCCTTTTGCGGTGTAATTATATAATATTACACGTATTCATGTACCACGTTTTTCTAACCTTCTTCCTTTATAACTGAACTCTACTTTCTTTAAATATGAACTTCCAGTTTATTTCTATGTCTTTTATTAATTGTTCTGAGTTGCCTTACAGTAGGTGGCTCGGCAATTTGTTTAACTTTATGATCGCGAAAATAATTTACTAATGAACCCCTGCCCTGAAATTCTCAGTTTTTATATGAAAAAGACGAATTTGTTGCTTAATGATCTATGGTAGGGGTCTGAAATGAAAAGCACTTGTCATGGGAAAAAGCCTTTGATGGCATAAAAACCCAGATTTATTTAAGGAAATTGAAACATATGAAAGTTAACAGAAGAACTGTAAAACAGAAAACTACACGAACGTGTGCAGCATGCTGGAAACGGCTGACGCACGAACCGTGTGTGCATACAGACAAAGCGCCAACCAATCGCGGGCGATCTGTCGCGCTGCGAGCTGACTTAGTACTTTTCACCTATCGGACCGCCACTCAAGAAGAAGAAGAAGTTTGCGAAGTTGCCAATATTCGTGTGCTTATGGAGAGAGTATAGTGTTTATCATTGTGAAAAGAAGCCGGTATTGAAAGCTATTTTAGAAAGTAATATGCCTTTAATATTTCGAATATCAACGAAGCAACGTCGAAAACTTCTGCTTCTTGAGCGGCGGTCCGATAGGTGAACGGCACGAAAGCAGCTCGCACCGCAGCAGCACGACTGATCGCACTCGATAGAATGGTGCTCTGTGTTTGCGCATGGACGACTCGTGCGTGAGCCGTTTCCAGCATACTGCAAACGACGAAAAAAGCCCGGCCGCTCTGGCCTAAATGTCCTTCCATTATAGCATAAATCGCCCAGTTAGCAGATTACCGCTACTACAACATACAGGAACACTGCAGTTTTAACATGGCTGTAGAAAGTAGCATTGTAGCAGCATGTAGTTCGTCAAATATTTCAGATTTTTAGACAGGATCCGCATGATTTGATCCTCCAGTTATAAAATCCACAAAAATATAGTCATTTTCAATTTCAGTCGATTTTGGAAGGAATATATTTAAGCTTAGTTTAAAATATTATAATTGTTCAAATTTATTGATTTATCAAAATGTACAGTATAAAGACTTTAGAGTGCCTTTGAAGCAGTCAATAGTCACATAAACGTAGCAAAGAATACAAATAATTTGTAGGTTATGAAGCCAACTATAATACTTGTTTTGAAATCCTTCTTGACAGTTCTCTAACCTCCAATCTTTTAATGTACGTTGTACAAAATCGCCCATCCTTACGGTTTACATTTTCAGTCCAGCATATATTATACAATAATTATTCACGTCACAATTATAATTTAAACACGCGACAACATACGGCGGTAGAACATCAGCCGGTTTGTATAGCATAGGGAAGCGTCTGTTAACATAGCAGAAAAGTCCTGCTAAAACTGCAGTGTTCCGCAACCGTGTTGGCTTAGCGTAACTCATGTTAAGTTTGCATGGCTCAGCAACACTAATTCCGCGTCCTTTCTTCCTCCGTCCACACGCATTATCTTGTGCAAACACCTTCACGGCGAACCGGCGCGACATTAGCGTCACACTCGCGGCGAGGTAGTTCGTTCCGTTTTATTGGTAAAAATGAAACGAGAATTATCCCGATTCCATTCGAAAGGAATCGCTAGTGTTAAACGATCATCTCGATTAACATACGAATCGGTGGAGTACGAATTTCGAGATGGCCACGGAGGTGGTGGCAAAGAGTCGGTTTAGTCGCGGTGGAGCTCTACGCGTAAACGAGTTCGTAAGAACACTGAATCGAACCACTTGCACCATGAGTTGAGTTGATGCCCTTTTCACATACGCCAGTCATTCTCTCTCTCTCTCTCTCTTCTTTTCTTCTTTTTAAACCTATTTGCTGTTTAATTTTAAGGTTAAGTGTAACGGCGTCGTCAAGGCTCGAAATTTCCAATATTAATGCTAGTAAAACGTTTTATCTGAATAAAAATTACAAAACCTTTAATGTCTAACTCTAGTTAATTTACGCAGTTGAGCTTTAAAGTTTCAATTTTGAGGCCTTTCAACATAAGCAATTTGCGCCTTAACTGTTAAGAAATAAATATTTTTTTACTTTCAAGTTTTAAACTCTAGGCATTCAATGTTTAATCATTCTAAACATTTAAGTGCTCAAAATTATACAAAATCAGTTTGGAAGCATTGCAAATTTTATAATTGTAAAACTGAAGCCATGCCAAACCTTCACAAATTGTATTGATTTTTCAATGAACAGTTTTAAATTCAGGGAAAATAATATTTCAACAGAATTCAAGGTAGAAAAACTGGAAATTCCTTACAAGTTAGACTTTAAGTTTTGAATTGTACGATTATATTTTCAACGATTTCAAATTTAGATTTTTTGTTACAAAAATTGATGTCGTGGAAATGAAGGTCCAATAAGCAACGAATGTTTGAAATTGAGACATTTCTGTCAGAAGGTCAACAAGAAAAACATAAAATATAGTAAAACTACAAAACATACCTGGTAATATGATAAAAATCAAAAATAGGTTGAAGTAAAATACAAAAATAGAGAACATAGTTCACAAAAAATAATAAATGACGAAGAGAAAACAATAATATAATTATAAAATAAATAAGTACGAAAGCCGGACATCCCAGTGAGAACGTGACATATGAATGACTAACTAACGAATGAAAAATTACGAGGATTCAAGCAAGAACACAGACAGTTCAAGCCAAGAAACCCAGATGTGTTGTTTACTAATTCTGACAAAGGCAATGTTACTTTTACTATATCAAAAAGTGATTATTTAAAAAACTCTGATACTCTAAATGATAGAAAACTTTGTTCCTTATCCAAATTTGAATGCACTGCAATTCTGCAGGTTCAAAAGAATAATTTGGCTTCTTCTTCAGAATTTAATACTTCATTTCTTCCTACCAAGCTAAAGAATTAAAAACGTACTCAGCCATCTGCACAAGGACCTACGGTCTTCCAAAAATTCATAAACCTGATATTTTAAATAATATTACTGAAGAAAATAAATCAGATGTCACTGTAGCTCAAAGATGGTCTGAGATTTCTAAATTTACTGATTCATGTATAAATTAAACTATGAACCGGGATCCATTCCCCTAAAACGGCTCGGGTCGAGTTGCGTCCCAGACAGCAAAACCCAGCGAGTGGTGCCTTCCCCCTTCATGCTACTACCTTCTCCGCCACTCGTCGTTCGTCGTCGAACGTTCCACTCACATTTCTTATGCATTTTCCTTGACACGTTATCCAGGCTTAGTGCTGGCAGAAAAATGTACAAAAAAATTTTTTTATGCAGGCGTTTTTAAAAATTTACGGGAAATATGTATTGCCAACAATATAATACAAGAATATACATAAATTAATCTAATTAATTTTTCACCTAGAGTTCATACATAATAATAATGAAATATTATTTAGCCAAATATTATCTCAATAAAGCGAAATCAATATTGAACTTAGCTACATGTTTCCATCTCATATATTTCAGCTATTCATGTCACTTTAAATTGAACTCAAATTTTTGCTGAAAGTTGGTAAAATATTAATTTATAAATGAAATGGTAAAAATTTGCATGAAACCTTACAAATGAACTCAAACGGAGTTATAAATCCGACTTCGAATGTCAAAATTGCATCGATGAGGAATTGTTGTTTTTCGATGATTTCTTTTTTCTTTGTTGCTGCACGCCTCATTTTTATGTAGACTTCGAGCTGCATTTCCTTTAAAAATCTTGATTAAATTGAAAATGTTCGGTTAGGCGTGTAACATTCAGCGTTTAATTTTGAATGATAAGCTTTACAACCGCTTTTTGTGCGTGTGGTTGTATGAGAAAATTCAGCCCAAAGTTCAGAAGGGAAATTTGAATTGCTTGCTACGTAAGTTTTCCAAATATAAACCCAAAATTTATGAACTCGTCATCTTCTGGGTTGATAGGCATGAGGTCTTCAACGAAACATTTAACTACGTCTACGGGATCCAAAAAAGCAAGACCAAAGAAGTTTTTTATGAAAGAACCTATTCCGAATTCACATTTTTGTATTCAGCACTCAAGCCGAATTCCTGAATTTTTCTCCACCAACTTTGACTTAAATGATATCGACAAAATTTTAGAATAATTTCATTGTTCAATGTTTTACGTATACCTGAATGAATACTAGTTTTTAAGTCTGCATCAACAATTTTCGGATTGAAATCCACATAAAGTTTATCACATTCAGAAACTACGTATAAAAATAATGCTGTAGCATATGAATTTATTCGTTTGTTTGATAGCAAAAAAGAGACTAAAGGAATACATAAATTTTCTGTTGTGAAAATTTGGTTAAATTGTTTTGGACATCTGTAAAACGTCCCAATGACAAAAATCCTTGCAAGTTTACATAAAAACGTTAAATTGGGGATTGTAAAGAACATGACAACTTTATTTATTTTATCATTAACACTTAAGAAGTTCTCTCCTTTATTAGTTTCTACTTTCACACACAAAGACAAATTGAAAGCAAGAAGAAGAAAGGAAAAACTGAAACGACTCAAACACAAATTGACAGCACGAAGAAGGAAGGAAAAACTGGAACGACACATACAAATAAAAATTAACAACTGCTTAGAAGGAAGGAATAACTGAAACTAGTTAAGTCAACTAGCGACAATTTTCCTCCCACCTTCCGCTCTTGAACGATGAGAAGCGGAGAAGGTAGTGGCATGGAGGCGGAAGGCACCACTTGCTGTGTTTTCATGACCGAGCCGCAACTCGACTCCAGCCCCGTAAAACGACGAGTCTGCGAACTCGACGTAGCTGTTACTAACTGCACAGGTGATCTCAAAAACATTGCCTATTGGACAACGAGTACAACTCTAGAATTCTGACTCCTATTTACTTCGGTTGACATTTTGACCTGGCACTCCTGCTCTGTCGTCGAATCGTAAACCATTTCCTCCTCTGAAAATGAAGTCAGCGTATTCACAAAATGGCTAAATATCTAGAGGCCTAAACGTAATGCCGACAATAAGCCTGTTAAAACCAAAATGAAGAAGAACGAGGAATCTCAGGTTTAAATTTTATTTTTGTGTTAAACTAGATGGTCGAATGGGCACTTAGCTTGAAATAAATATAGAAAGTGAAATAAGATAATCATCCACGTGTTCCAACCATGGAGCTATGTCTTTTTAGACGACGTTACTAGGCAGTCTGATAAGTCCCTTAAAAATGAAACACGAAGACGTTTTTCTGGGAGCTATGAGCTCCTCATTTGAGTAAAAACACTTACCGGTGAACCATCTCTTCAGGTTAGGGAACAAGTAATAGTCGCTGGGGGCCAAGTCTGGTGAATACGGTGGCTGAGGAACCAATTCGAAGCCGATTTCATGCAATTTTGTTTGTGCAACTAAGCATGAATGAACAGGCGCATTGTCGTGATGATGAAGCGGTTTTTTCTTCTTCAAATGCGGTCGTTTTTCGGCGATTTCGATTTTCAATCGGACCAATAATGATGAATAGTATGCTCCGGTTATGGTTTTACCTTTTTCAAGATAGTCCATGAATATTATGCCATGTGCATCCCAAAATACGGAGGCCATAACCTTTCCGACCCATTGTTGCGTTTTTGGACGCTTCGGAGCACTTTGGCCCGGTGGAACCCACTGTTTTACCTGTTGCGTTGACTCAGCAGTGTTGTAGTGGATCCAAGTTTCATCCATGGTTATAAATCGGCGCAAAAACTCGGTCGGCTCACGCGAAAATAATGCCAAATTCTGCTGGGAAGTTGTCACACGAATTCGTTTTTGGTCCACTGTGAGCAAACGCGACACCCATCGCGCGCAGAGCTTCTTCATGCCTAAAACTGAATGCACGATATTGGCCACACGTTCCAATGATATGCTTACAGCATTAGCTACCTCTCTCAATTTCACTTTGGGATCATTCAACATCATATCATGGATTTTTTCGACATTTACTGGTGTAGTGACCTCTTTTGGGCGCCCAGATCGTTCAGCATCAACTGTGCTCTTACGGCTACGACGAAACTCGTTAAGCCACTTATGAATCGTTCCAATCGACGGTACAGAGTCCGGGAAATGCTTATCCAGCTTGGCCTTGGTCTCGGATATCGTTTTCTTGCGAAGATAGTAGTGTTTGATCAAAACTCGAAACTCAGATTTTTCCATATTAAAAAAACCTCGGAGGTTAGTCGCTTCTCAGTGCTGTAACTTGTAAATGCGTAATTGAAAAAAAAATTATAAATTTCTTATTGTTCAAATAACAACTCAAAGTGACGGCTCAGCGAATCTTTATTTTTCACGGAACCTGACCCTCCCATTTTAGGAGATTGTATGGGAAAAATGAATGGAAGAGAATATCCCGATTGAATATTACGTGTATTTATCTTATTGAATTTTTCTTTAAAGAAAAGAAAATAATTTTATGGTGTAATACCTTATGTGATAAGAAAAATACGGAAGTTGTTAAATTTATAGAATTATTAGATTATGAACATCTGTGAGCGGCCATTAATGTTCTCTTTTGCTGTATTTGAGCCCACAGACACAACTTAGCAAATACATCGTAAGACATTGTTTGTATAATTCGCATAATTTTTGTCTTTTTCAAAAAAGGGCTAAAAATCGATTTTATCCGTTCATTTTTTCGGGATTTATCGTGTTCACGGACGGACGGTTGGATAGACAGACAGACGCCATCGTAAAAACTTGATTTTCTGATTCTGGGGGTCTCGAGAATGGTAGTCGTGTTGTTGATCACATGGTTAAAGAATTTGTTGGGAGCGTTGCTGATTTGAATCTTTGCCTTCTTTTGAGCGTGATTTCCTTTGGTTGACCCCTTTTGCACCTGAAATTGACAATTTATTGTTATAAAATATGTACAGGTATTTCAATTTTTAGTTAAGTGCTATATAACGTGACATGCTTACTTTGTTTTAGCCGTTGGTGTCTTAGGTCGATTCTTTCTTTTTAAATCGCCTCGCTTGTAAAAAGCTATTTCGTTAACATACATGAAGTATGTTCTTTTATCCAACAATTGGCTGCAGTTTTGAAACGCCCAATCTGCATCAAGCATCTGAAAAACAGGAGGAATTTGAACATTTATTTTTCATATAGTTTTTTTCCTTTTTTTAAGTGTTCTGAAATCCTCGCCTTAACTCATGCGAGTATTCCAACAATGGAAAAAGCGGACTATTTAGAAAACACCTTTTCCCTTCAAGGTTCCCGCTAGTATTCGAGTGGAAGATTAATCGTCTTCTTCAGTTGCCGACATCTCAGCCGACGAGCCACTGCTCTCGTCGATGCTGCTACTGCTCTCCACATCCTCATCATCCGAAAGGTTGTGATGAGAGCTTGAAAGACTTTTCTGCTGGTTTTTCGGAAGCTCGTTTCTGTCTTATTTTCTACGAAATGAGAGCGAGAAAAATCATTGGGCCTTTAAATGTTTACATATGAGCTAAGTAGTATTCCGTTGGGCCTCAGGGATTGTGAAATTTCGCCTGCTGATTTCCTAGTTGTACATTATAACCTACAGGAACGATTGCCGAATATTTTATTATCGCCTCATCTATCTGCCCTATCTGTGCTATTTTCAAGGCGGTTTTAATTTATTTCTTTCAACGATTTCTTTTTTTCTATGAAGTGCTTATTAGGTAAACAGCTTGTTTCGATTATCGTTTGACTCTTTCGTGTTGGCGACGAGATTTTACTCAAGTTCTTCTCTATCTACTAAAAATCATGTATTTTTTTAACGATCGAACCAAGAAAAACGTTTATTTTTGTATTTACCATTAAATTTTCTCGTAGAAATTGTATACTCTAAAACCCAAATATTAACATATTGTACTAAACTGTTCAATACTCAGATTAAGATACTGTTTCATTTCTAACAAATAGGTGTAACGAATATCTCGAAAGCATTGTTTTCGCTGATAAATTATCATTTTTTATGTTTTCTTTAGAAAAATACATAAATTTCTGATCAAGTTTTTAATTTTTAAAGGAATATGCAGCTTAATAGCTGAATTTGCCATCAAATAAATCAATTTCCAATCAAGAAGAAAAATTAAGCACCAAGAAGATCAATATTCTACCAAAAAAGACAAGGCTTCAACAAAATACAATTTTTTTGAAAAACAAAATTTCCAAAAAAACGTAAAAAAATCTTAAAATATCTTCGCAGGACTCTGAAAATAAATACAATAAATGACAACCAAACTTACAGAAAAGTGCTATTTCTTCTATTATTAAGAAGAATATTGTACTTTTTTTAGTATTTTATGGTATTATGTTATTAATTTTCAATGAAATAGTTGAATTTTGTGACAAAATGTTAAATTTTCAAGTTAAAAATTATTCCAATAAACCTGCATATACTAAAAATATTATGAAGTGGAAACAATTACTCCGCATTGCTCTAGACAAGTATCTAGTGAAGTCACCGACATAACCTCAAATATCAGCAAGGGTCACTTTGAGATGCAGAAAAGAACATACGTACTATCGAGCTTAGGTCCACATATATCGCATTAAATTATATCAATATATTATGTAAATCCATCAATTATATCCATATATTATACAAGAAATACTTACCGCCGATCTCAAGTATCTAGGCTTTATGAAGAGATCTATTGCCATCCGGATCTTCCTGCAAAAGATTCGCAGTTCCATTTATAAGTCGTTCTTTCTTTGGAATCGATGACAGCTCTACTACATCTTTTGTTGAAGTCTTAATTCATCACGCAAGAACCCACTGTTCTTTGAAACCGATTTTATTGATATAAATTAAAAATCAAAGTCGCACAAAATTCATGCTGCATACACTATACTATAAAGAAGAACGTGTCGGAAATTGATTCTAATATGCATTCATATTTTGAACTTTCGGGCAATATTTATCTGCCGGGAATCGAGGCCTCTATCAGGCTATAATAGTAACAATGAAAATCAGCGACTGTTACACCGTGTAGGAATATGGTACTAAGCGTTTTTGCATACTGAGAGTTAGTACAGTAGGGAACTACTTTACCAACCACTTTGTTGTCATCGCTTGCGCGAGCAAAAATATTGCCGAAGCTCGGCCGCCATTATCGCGCCAATGACGAAATGATAACTATGGCCTGCACTTGACAGGCAAGGTTTGGCTGCAATTGTCGGCCCAACACTGGGTACCAGTATTGGACCAAACCTAGCTGCCATCGTCGCGCCATTGCCGGATTGATAACTATGGCCTTGACTTGGCAGCCAAGGCTTGGCTACCATTGTCGGCTCAACATTGGGCCAATTAAAATGCCGACATTGGCCCAATAAATGTAGCCGACCTTTGGCTGCCAAAATTGGACCAACACAGGGCCATATATTCAGCTTCAGCAATTCGCACTTGGGTATGTACTCGCGGTTCCCGCTTCGTTCAGTGTCAAATCATTCCAAGTTCCCGCTCCCTGCTCCTCGACGCGTGTCAATCGTCCCTGAACACACTCACTGTCCGACCGACCCGTCGATCACACGTTGGACATCAGAACGTGCCATGTTCTTCTTTCAGAATAAAGTATAAATTGCTGAGTTTCAATTGGGCGGTAATTTATTTCAAAACCTTCTAATCATAGTTATGAGGAATATCTTTTGAAGTCAGATATTCAAAGTGGTTTAATTATATTTTACCGTTAATACAACTAATAGGCGTGGTATGCCCTAATACGTATGACAAACTATGCACCTATAACCGCTCAAGCAGGGGAGCACTCTGCCGGAATAACGTGAAATATTTTCTTGTGTGATACATCTTTAGGTCATTACAGTTTTCTTTTATTTTAATAAGCGAATTCTTGTGAGGATCCAGTAAAGTATGGAGATGGTGCTCTGAGTTGTCGATTTTTTAATTTAATTTCTTGGGTATAATTTCCGAAACCGGATTCTCATTGTTTATAACTTTTTTTTATTAGCAAAAACGCTAAATCAAGAAACTCGATTTTCTTAATTTTTTTCTCTACTTATAGTTCAAAATAAAGCTTTTAACTGTCATGATATTTTCTCGTACAAACAGTCATTATTTATTTAAAGCCTTATAAAAAAAATTTTTTTCATAAATTTACTTCCCCCTAAAAGCCACAATTTTCGAGTTATTAGCGATTAGCTTTCTTTCATCGTTAATTTTTCAGTGAAAAAATATAATTATCTTAGGTAGCTTTTTCTATACCTGTACCTTATTATTTATGACTATTGTTAATAACAAAAACGCTCAATTAAAAAAATCGATTTTTTGTTAATTGTTTTCTCAATCTATGGTACAAAATAAAACTTTACACGCCCGTGATATTTTATTGTACAACTATCCTTCATTTACTTACGGCCTTATAAACAATATATTTTTTATAAATAAACGCTCTTCTGAAGGCCACAATTTTCAAGTTACTAGCGATTATCCTTTTTATATCGTTATTTTACTGTAAACAATACGATTATCTTAGGTAGCGTTTTCGACACCTAAGGCTTCTGGTTTATAACTATTGTTATTAACAAAAACGCTGAATTAAAATAATTTATAAAACTTAAATCAATTTTTTTTAATCTCATATATTTTCCAACGTATTTGAAAATTTTGGAAAACCCTTGAATGAGAGTTTTTGTACATAACAATAGTTATAAACAATGAGAGTTAGGTATCATAATACTTTAGCTATACATAATCTCGTCATACGAGAAAATATCACAAGATTCAAATGTTTAAGTATGTTTGATGGATTAATTAAAAGGCATGTTTTCAATAAATTCTAGTTTTTAACTGTGATTAGTTATATTAATTGTTATAATCCCGGTGGCTCAGACGATAGCGCGCTAGGCTTCCAAGCAGGAGGACTGGGGTTCGATCCCTTTGCCGGTACCAATGGAAATTTTTCTATGTACTTTTACCGGGGCTCCGGTGGTTCGGAACCCATCTTAAACTTTAGGTTTCCTCAGAAAAAGCTGATATTTTACCAAGGATAAACGGGCTCCATACGGGCGACCAACCTTACGGGATGGTCGCTGGACGCTTTCGAGTAATGAACATACACTTACTTAACACACGAGGGAAGTACTTCGAATCTGTGTGTCTAACTGATGACCTCAGATCCAAAAAAAACTGGACGAAGATGGCCGGATTCGAAGTGCTGCCTTGAGATAAAAACAAGGGTGTGACACAATAGGCTTCGTAGCTTGAGCGCCAGGGGGGTGCTTCACGGCCTCTCCCCCTTCCACATTACAACCAACCAACCTATAAACAATTCGACAAGAGTTCCTTTGAATAATAAATTATGGTATCAATGACGGATCAAAGTTTTGCATCAATTTTTCATTTCAAGAGATCTATCCTCGATATAGACAGTCTACATGAACAAGTTTCAATTTATTTTAAACAACAGATTCTGACGTCACACTGCACAAATATGGCAATTTTGTAAAAAAAATAATTTGTTTATAACGCTGTACATTACAAAAGGTGCGTCGTACGAAAAAGTACAAAAGGGAAAAAAGTTTTAGTTGTACTCAGCCATGCTAAAAATTATTTTATACATTTTGTTGTCAATAAATAATCAATTCAAGAACCTTTCAAAGTCGGGGTCGCCGCCTTTTTGCGTACTGAGCACCAAATATTCAATGAAAGAAATTTATCTATTCTTTTTGCACTCGTATTATTAAACTATATTATTACTACACCTCTAATACGTTCGGCAATCTAAAAAGGTATCTGTCTTTTGTTAGGTTTGGATTTTTTGTCTCTTAGTGCACACAAGTTCCAAAAAGATTTTCAAAATGAATGAGCTTAATTCGATCCTCATTTCCGACCACAACTTTTCTCGTGTTTGTTAAAGTTAGAATATCATATTCCAATGATTCCGTTAGAAGTAATGTTAAAAAGAGTACCCAGTGGGCACAAAACTTGACGACGTCTTTACGACATCGTTACGATATCTTTAAGACAACTTTACGACATCCTATGTCCATGCCGTTAGGTCGTCTTCACGATATCGCATATATGTCTTATTGTCTGACGATGTCTTTACGATTTCGTAAAGGCACTGTAACGACATGGACATAGGCTGTCGTAAAGTTGTCGTAAAGATATTTTAACGATATCGTAAAGACGTCGCCAAATTTTGTGCTTACTAGGTAGACACTGGTTAATTCCTCAGTTTTCTGCGTCGTAAAAGACCATACTCATCACAAATTTATGGACCTTCGCCAAGTAAATGACTAGATGATATTCATTTTGCCAATGTCATGAGTCTATCTGACACGTTAATTTTTCTTGAGAGAAGAGAAAGATGCTCTTTTTTGGAAATTTTTTCTGAAATACTAATCGCAACTCCTTGACTGGAATGTATGGACTAATTTAAAACAAGCATGCAAGACCCGTATGGAAAAGTTGAAAATGTGCATAATAGACTACACATTCTGACAGCTGTAACCAAATGTAAAATTGCATGTAAATTATGTGTCAGATTATGTTTTCCATAAAGAACTTTAAATTCTTTAACAGAACGATCCAGAACAACAGCATTTCTGTAAATCATTGTACGATATTTTTAATGAAATAAAAAGAGATATTCGTTCCACGAGTAATGCAAAATGATTCAAATTTGAATCTGTAAGAACTCCTGTTGAATAAGGAATGCAGAAAAGATTTACCTCGTCAAAGCTTTCCACTTATTATGTTTACTTATTTATTGCAGCTAAACATCGCAGCTCTCCTATAGAATAATATTTGCCGGGACTGGAGGTCCTTAGTTCAAATAAAGGGCTTAGAAGTACTCTAAGCAAATTGTTACGCAAGTAACCTGGCGAAAATCCCCAGCGAACTATAAAGTAAGGTGCATTAAAGAATGGAGAGCAACCTTTGAACCCTTGAATGACTTGTCCTTCTTCTTGTGCTTCATTAATTTGCTACCTCACTTCTGTTTCATTTCTTTCTTCATATAATTAGTACAGGAAAAGGTACTACTGTGCTCGAGTATTTTCGTTCCCTACTATAGTTCGTCCTAGATTATCACACCACGGACACCCATACTTGCTGTTAAATTGAATGTTATTCTTGATTTTTAGCCTAGCCACGGAATCTAGACAACACTAAAAATTATCAAAAATGTTCGACAAATGTTTCAATTTCTGGAATTTTTGGCCCAAAACAGACACCCGCTAAAATTAACTTTTGATTCCTCAATTTGAATGGTCATTAGTTTATTGGCAATTGAAATGGCGAGCATAATATATCCGATGATGTAAAGAATGAGGCGCCGTCTATGTTTAAGTTAAAAGTTAAATTGTTTAAGCTGTGTAATATATTTCCTGGCATTTTCAAATTTTATTACATGATCGTAAATATCTCGAATAAATTAAACGCACTCATGCTGAGTCCTGTTCAGTGCATTGTGCTGAAATTGGTTATAAATTTCAAAATCTTCTAAAAAGGCTGTAATTTGATTTTTCAAATAAAATTTTGCAAAAAAGTTTTCATTACTGAGATTCCTTGAAGTTCAGGTGTTAAAATTCACACACAGAATTTGGAGTCTATCTTCTTAACGCCTTTCTATTTGAAGGAGATATTTGTCACATGTTGGGAAATTAAAATGATATTCAATAGTACTCAAAACATGAAGGAATTGTTTGTTCTAGAAGTGCATGGTCTTCGGTAATGCATTATGGTCAACTAGTATACGAAAAATATCCACAAAGTCTTTAAAACTAAATTTGATTAAATGGTGGGGAGCCGTGAATTTTTCTATCAGAAACATTGTTTCTCCTACTGTACTAGTTAATGCTTCGAATAACAGTGTGAACATAAAATCCAAATCAAGTGACCTGCCTCCATGTCTTTCTTCGCCTTTTTTTCGTTTCCTCTCTTTCACTGGAGGTGCAGGCTGCTCATCATTTTCATTGTTAACAGCAGCGCTATAACTGCTACCACTATCAGCACTGCGGAAAATGTATCCTTCTCTCACTCTACCATGTAACGATACCATGCATTTATCTAACTCTAGATTTTCCGCTCAACTCAAAATCATAGAAAGTCTAGAGTGCGATAAATACGTGGTATAGTCACATGTTAGAATGAGAAGAAGATACATTTTCTGTTTTCAAATAACAGGCGTGTAAATACACCATTAGGACTTCCATCATCTGAATCTTGCCTCGTGCTGGCTACTCCAGATATTGGTGTACTAGTGTGCCTTTCTTTTTAATAAAGTTGAATCCTAACTGCAGTTACGCCATCATTTAAACTTTGACCCAAAGTATCAGCTTCATTTTCACTTCTATCACTATAAATTATTGGACTGTTACCATTTCTGCAATTCCCTACTTCCTGAGGATTATCACTGTTTCGTTATTACAAGCCACGTCAATGTGGCGTCTAATATCATGGCTTTGTCTCGGGTGCGATAAAGATTGGATGATATGCCGTGTACACTATGTCAGGCACCATGTCAGGCACGTTTGTAGCGTTTAGACTGCAGTAACCGCCGCAGACGCGCCATTCTTGGTTCTTTTTGCGAACCATGTATGTCGGAGCGGCCGGCGGGCTGCTCGATTGTCTGCAGACACCGTCTGCAGACCAGTCGAAGATATGATTTCTATGAATTCGGATAACAGTTTGGATACTGAAGTAGATCGATCAGAATTACGCCAAAAATGGGAGTGAACCTGAAAAATGCCTTGATGCTAAGGTCGGTTTTAGTGTCAGCGAGTCGCAATTCGTAAAGGAATTGTACGAGTTAATAATGAGCAAATAGGCCTGCTCCAATTATCAGAGAGGCAACTGAGGCTGCGCGAAAATTCAATGTGAATTCACATCGCAAGTCCAAGTGAAGGATCATGTATTTCTTCCCGAAAGTGATGATTCGTGAGACATTAGCTGCGAATAGCACTAACACGCTGAGGCTTGAATGTCTAGTTTGTACATCGACAGGTGGCTCTAATAGGTCCTAGTCGGTATCGACTAAATAAATCAGACCAAAATCGCGATCGCGTATGTAAAGACGTTTGAAATAGCTGTGCTCTAAACCGAGAGTCTCTACTCGTTAAGGCTCTCTTAGTTTTCCGAAGCCATAGCTTGGGTTTTCCAGGTGCAAGGTGCGTCGCATTTGAGGGCGTTTTCCCGAAACTTAATATCATAATAACGAATTTTTTTTTTCCGCTACTTGCTGGTTGACTGAGATTGCGTGGGCGAAAGTGTCCTCGAGGGTTTGTTAAAATATTTGACGACCGAGTTGTTACTCACGTTGGGTGATTCTACAGTGAAGTTTTTCAAAAAGGTTGGCCTGCTGTGCAAAAGTTACCACAGAGGAGTCAATGGGGGACTGAGAGACCGATGTCGCGCATACGTCAGCCGCGTTGGGATTTATGGAACCGTAATAGGCTAGCACGAAGGTTTGGGTTGTTGGTCGCCAGGGTCGCGAGTACCGACAGGTCATCAACTTGGGACATGGCGATGATAGCACGAATTGGGCTTGAAAAATATTCCAAAAAAATTTATTTTATAATGCCGTCGCTGCACGCGTTGTCATTGAGGCCCGTGAGATGACTTGATAAGAGTAAGGGTTTTCCTTCGTTAACCACCTCCCCTTTTAAAATCTGACGCAGCTTCACTTCGTTAGAGATCGAATAGGTTGTCATGAGTCTGTCTTTGATTTGCTCATATAAATCTTGATGTTGGCGATTGATGATATTCTTAATATGCGCGACGATATCCGGATCTAATTAGGCGATTAGGTCCAGAACTTTCGATTTAACTTCGGTAATTTTTGACCACACAAGGGATGCGTTGACTATAAGAAATCAAGAAGCTGGGTCCTGTTTATAAAAATTTGGAACTTTGGCAATCAAGAAGTCCTGGAGCCGCCGGCCTGTATTTTCGTCAGTTTTGATAGGACCTCGCTAATACCGGATTGGTCTAAAGAAATTGATTGGTTCACAAACCCGGGTTGTGCAGAACCTAGAACACATTTGGTCATGGTTAAGCCGTTCCCGGAGTACCATATTTTCTACGACAGGGTTGATACACGATACGTGGAAGTTAGTGTAATTTCAGTTAAAAAGTCAAGGGGGTTAAATTTTAAATAAAGAGTCTGGAGAATGAAGCTAGAATTCTCTCGAGAAACCCCCACACTGGTTGGCTTCTTTTTTTTCTTTTATAGTAGTACTAGAGAAGGATTTTCCTTGCAACGTGAACGTCAAAAACAGCTTGTCAAAACTCGCAGGATGTATTTTAGGACTTAACGAGTGAACATTAACCTATCAGCTCCCAAGATTTTTTTTTGTCTCAAAATTTTCGTGAAACTCAAGCATAATGATGGCTTGGGTATCAATACAGTAGGTGCCAGGTTTTTGTCAAGACGCGTGCAGCCGTTTCAGAACTACGCTATGATGCCATATGGCAACACTAGGCGTAATTCACGAGAGATACAAATAATTATGCGTCTGCGTTCGCAGCGATGCCATATGACACCCAGGGGCGCTGAAGGTTTAAACAAAAATTAGACAAAAACATGATACATAGTGTTTCAAATACATAACGTGATACATAGTGTTTCAAATACATAACATGTACAGGAAAATCAGTATATTATATAAAATTTATCAAGAACATGCACAAGCGTAGTGTTGAAGTGCAAAGAATCGGATTTCTGCTGAGTAAATTCGCTAATTCATAATTTGATAATTCATAGATAGAAATAAAATTTGCTAGTTGTCACAGTAAAAATTGCTGAACCTGGAAGAATGATGCTAACGGTCACCTTAAAAATTGATGAGTGCGAAGAGTTATTCTGAATTTCGTAAAAGTTGGCAAGTGCGAATAAAATTGATATAAGGCACGTAAAAAATGATAATTAGGACATAAAAAGATTATAATCGCGAGTTAAAAAAACTAACAACATTCGGGGTTGAGTTCAACTTTTAGAAAAATTACAAGGCCACATCGCTGGAATTGATTGTTACTCGCAATTTACAAAAATCTTAATTTGGATGCGTAGTGATTTACAAAACAAGTTGAGAAACTACGGGTTTTTAAATATTTATATGCACGTTGAATATTACAATAATGTAGGTCCACTGCAGGTAGGTTTACGGTTAACAGTGAATTGAATTGTTGAAGACATTGTTACAACAACAACATTTTTAATACGTAACGCACTCTGCAATCGCTGATACACACGCAATGATTTGTGAAAGGGTTGAATTTCTGAAGTGAATTGTTTCCAATTATTACATAACATTACGTCAGTGCAAAGAAAAAAAGAGTGCTTTTTGTAAGTCGGAATTATCGTTTAAAGGACACAGTTCACGATTGACAAATCTAAAGAATTCAGTTTCAAACCTTAACTGTTACACTTTGACGATAGCGTCACTCCAATATGAAAATTTTAGCGCCACGCGGAAAATACAATCAAGAAACACGCAGTAAAAAATGGACAAATTTGTGAATAAGCACTTAGATATAAAATAATAATGTTGCCGCCTAAAATCTGTAGAATGTTGAAGCTGCTCAAGTCTCAATTTGTTAAAATTTTCTTTGATTATTGCTGTCTGCGAAATCCTTGGCACTTTGGAACCATATAAATAAAGCACTTATGTGTGGCGCTTCGAGTCAGGGTCACCAATTGTAGATGTTAGTAGTGTGGTGACCAACTATTCTTGTGTCTGCTGACAGATGTCGTACCTTGTAGTTAAAAGTGATTAAGATAATTGCTGATATCTGACTCTATGGTATAACTACTTCAACTACTTCTGAAGGATAGATAAATATCACACGATTTTAACAATAAAAACTTAGACTTTATTCAAGAAAGAATATTGCACAGTCTAGCAAAGATGTGTAACTGATGGGACGGCCGGACAGCAAGTGATGATGTCGAGCGAAGCTCGAGTAGCGGCGACGGGGGAACTTAAAGACGGGAGACCCGGAAGAAGCGGAAAATGCTGGAAGAAGCGGGAATTTACAGTGGTGAGATACAAAAGTGAAACTCGCTCGTAAGGGCGATAATTACACTGTGTTACCCTACGCCCCTGACGTATGGTATACAAATCGATCGATCAGATATATAGCTAAAGTGCCATAGTGAACGCTACACAACAATATACCAAATCCCTACAACAGGTGATCAAACTCACCATCTGTATAGTCAATTCGACACTCCAGAATGTCAAACATAAGTGGATTTTTGGTTAATCCACTTAAGATTATATAATTCATCCTAAATACAACACTGCCTAGTCGTAAGACCGTTAAGTTGGTGCGTAACCTATGTTCGTCGCTGACTTGCTTGTTCACTTAATCACAATAATGCTTAATAGAGATGACTCCAATAATATAGAGATGAATTCTAAAGTAAACTCAGAAATCATGGACACGCCTCTAAATCACTTCTTTCAGGAAATGTCCTCAGTAGATTCTTTAAAGAATTTAATCCACTACAAGCAATATATCTTTTCCTACTCTCCAAATAGTTCAAAATTCCAGAAAAAGAATGCGTGACCTGCTACATGGTTCTCATAATGAGCACCACATCGAGAAAAGTAAATTTTTGTGCGATGGAAACTACCATCCTTCTAGTATCCATAAAGGTGTTCCAGTTAACAAGTTATATTTTTAATAGCAAAGGCCCTTATTTTGTCCCTAGCAAATCATCACAAGAAACGCTTCATTCACTGTCTGATGGTAATATGCTACATAAAACCATTTCTAATATGATCAAAAAAAATTCACAACGACGATAAAAACAGTGTTGCTATTGACTGGTAATCTGGTCCAGATGCGAACAAAATCAAAATTATTAATCACATCCTAGGCGAATCTAAACTTAATGCATTTATTCATATCTACAGAGTCGCCCGATAGAATATTATATGGAATTTACCAACAAACATTTCCTTACAAGAAATAAAAAACTTTGCTAATACAAGCAATGTTTGCTTAATTCTATCAATGCATCGATTCACACAAAAAAAAGGGGGATCAAATTCGTGGCATCCCAACTGTTTCAATCACTTTTGAAGGGCAAGAAATTCCGGAACTGTGGGAACAAATCGCACAATAGAAATGTTTCTTGTCCAAAACAATCTGATCTATCCATTTTTATGAATTGAAAAGGTTCGCAAATCGCAAGAGACAAAATTAGTTTAAAGTTTCAATTGACACCAAAACATTAGAAAAATCGCTGCAGTGAGGAATATCACAATCAAAAATGCCTCTAAGCTCTACTATGCACAACAAAAAATGGCATTGTCAAATAATCAAACTCTTGATCTTTATTCTTTAACGAAACCCAGTTCTCATCTGTCCCTCCTATTTCATCTCAATTAATCTAGTTTTCCTCAATTAGGTGATGTTGATTTGGACCTTCCCCTTCGTAACAGTGCGGGCCCACTTTTCCAGGAGCCTTTTCTGATACATAAGCTACTCCAGAACCAAGAATTCAGCGTTGAACCCCAATAGCTCGACAAAGCATCAGCGCTCGATAACCCCCGAAAACATCACGGATCAACGCCCTACCGCGAATCCTTCAATCAATTGACCCTATATTCGGCTCATAGCCTCCAACCCACTCGCAAACCCTAGTTTAAATACTTTCTCTCCACAATTTGCACACACTTTACATTCGAGACTCCTCTAACGAATGTCTGGTCAAAGATCAATGGGTTAAAATCATCCTCAAAATCTTGAGGTTATCGTTCAGATGAAAAATTATATAGACAAGCTAGTGCATAGTACAAAAGGTATTAATGTAAATTTACCAAAATTACCAGACTTCATTCACAGCCAGGCATGTAAATAGCTTAATGACATACTAATATTAATATAAGCATCTGGCAGGCTCTATTGGCGTTTCAAATAGATTATCGATTCCCCTTTTCAAACAAAGGAACTCAACTTAGCCTTGAAAAACTCAAAGGAAAAATATTTTCCAGGGATTGAATTAGCGTACCGGTTATTCAAAATCCTCCTACTAACTCTCTCAGTCGTTTGCTTTTTATTTACTACCATATTCTGGATGAAGGTCTTTTCTCCAGACACTCGAAAAACTTGCTTATTTTCCTACTACCCAAGCCTTCACCAGGCAAATTTAGACCAGTTTTTCCAGCTTCATGTTTTCTCAAATTAATGGAAAAACTTATTTTAGTAAGGCTAAAAAATTGTTTAATATACAACAACTTAGTTGGAATGGAAGCTTCTAATGTGTCCCCTAAGGGTTTACATTTTTCTTACACCTTCTCTATTCCTTTACACACCCTCCACACACTTACTTGGTGGTGG
>NC_046657.1:157904417-157920370 GCF_010883055.1 Belonocnema kinseyi
CCCATGACTCTCCGGAGATGAACAACTCCCTTATTAGGCTAGTGTTCACCGCATGGGCCACCGAGACTCTTCCAGAGTGCGAGGCGGGAATCGAACCCGCAAGCCGAAGGAGTGGGTCCAAGCCTACGCTTTAGTCCCCACGACCATCGTCCCACTCTGCAACAACTTAGTTTCATCTCTACAATATTTCTTCAGAAAGGATCGCTCCTGCGCTGACAGCTTAGTCATACTCTTCACAGAGATACATACGACGTTAGTTACAAACTCTTACACGACTTTGCTCATCGTAGATATAAATAGTGCTTTGAATGATGTTATACCGGAAATTTTTGTGCATGTCTCAATACAACTTGAAATACCAAATAAAATTTGTAAATATATTTACAACTTCACAACAAATAAGCAAGTTCAATTCAAAATAAGTAGTAGTAATAAAGAACCGCTCACTTTTCAAAACGAACTTTGACAAAGTTGCATTTCAATTCCAATACTATACACAATTTACAACTTAGGTTTATACAATGTATTACACCATTCATGTAAAATACTTAAGTATGTAGATGGCATAGCTTTCTATGTTATTTACAGTTCTCTGGACCAGTGCGTTTCAAATTTTTCAATACAGTCTAAAACGTTTAAAATCATTTCTAAAAAGGAGAGGTTTATCCATATCACCTACTAAATCTAAACTGGTCAAATTGCCAAACTTTAAATTTATACCTAATAATACCACGTCACTCTAAACAATATCATAATTCATTTAGAAATGCTTGACAGGTACTTGCTGGAAATGTAACCCAAAAACGTTGAGAGTTTTATTTATATCGTTGGCTCGTAGTTCCATGGAATAGGGATATCATGCTTTGACCATCTGTAATGATAGCTGGTATAAAAATTTAAGTGTTCTTTATAATAAGTTTCTTAGAATAATATGATGTTACATATTATCAATGGCAATTAATGCCATGCAGGCAGAATAAACAGCATTCTCCCTTTTTAAACAGATTTGTACTCCTCAAAGCTCGATCATCCTGCGCATAATCTACTAAAAATCTGTATAATTTTTATTCTCGAAACCAAGTTCCTTTTAAGATTAGGAAAGATTTTCTTCTATTAAAATCATATATATATATATCATATTAACACAAGTTTGGAGGTAAGGAATAGCACACCCTACTGTGTTCTGTTACAACAAGTAACCACCATTTCAACTATACAGTTCAATTTTCCAATTTTCCTATAGCTCTACTGACTGGTAAATTATTTCAATAGAGCCGATCTGCTAACAATGATATAAAAAATATATTTTTGAAATGTAGAACTAACGGAACGTTTTTCTTAAAGTATGGTCTCAAAGCATCAGAAAAATCCGTAGGTCTAGCAATTTTCTCTCCTCGATTTCACAAATGTAAATCTAAAACATAAAATCTTCCTAGAAGCTTCAGTTTTGACTGCAGAGACAATAGCAATTAACGAGACTCTAGATTTTTTTCTAAACAACAATATCTCTCATTCTAAAATATTTTTAGACTCTCGAAGTGTCCTTCAGGTCTGTCAGAGTTTCAAGACCTCTTCTACTTCATAATTGATGTATAAAATTTGCAATTTATTACAAATCGCTGAAAACAGTGAACTTAACATAGAACTAGTTTGAATTCCTGCACAGAAAGAGATTCATGGCAGCCTAGTGGCTGAAAATTTAACCAAAGCATGCGCCACGGATGGCGCAGACCTTTATTATTTAATTCCTCATACAGATCTCTTTTAAATTACATATTAGAATACTTTTAATCGATCTAAAGATGACAACGTAGCTAGAATTAGATCTAAACATTATGGATTATCTCACAGTTTTTTCAGGAAAAATTTCTTAGAGTATAGGGAATGGCTTTTTTTAAGGTGAAATAGATGAAGAAATTAACCAAGTTATATCAAAGATCCAAGAAAAGGGAAAAGCAACTTGAAGTCTGTCTAAATGTTTGTGTAGATACTTCATATTAAGAATGTGCTTTTGTCTTATCTTCGCTTGACAGAGCAAATAAATTCCTTACAGAAATCCCTTATTATGATAAAGGAAATTTCCTCCTACAATGTCGAATTTATATTACAGAACAAAATCCAGTCATACAATATCCGTATGAATAAGTTTCCCGAGAGCTTGAAACTTTCTCATTTAGAACAAAAATTAACGAATATTAAAAAAAATCGTTACTTATGGTAGGTCTCTTATTGCATTCAAAGAATTTAGAGACTCCGAAGAATTCAGAAAATTCAAGGCATTCAGAAACTTCAAGGAATTCAAAGAATTTAAGCATTCAGAGAATTCCAAGACTTTAGAGAATTCAAGGAAATGAAAAAAGCAAGAAATTCAGAGAACTCAAGGAATCCAGAAAATTCAATGAATTTAGAGAATTCAAAGATTTTAGAAAATTCATATAATTCAGGGAATTTAAGCAACTGAGATAATTCAAGTTGGGCAGGTGACATCTAGGCACGTGCACATTTGGACAATTGGCATATGTGCACGTCGACAGTTAGAGAAGTGATATATTTGGACGTGCACAATTAGGAAACTGACATCTGTACTACAATTAGGAAAGTGACCTCTATACACATTTAGGCCCACAGAAGCCCATCGAAGCCAGGCTTTATGTGTTTGCGGAAAACGTCGCTTCTGTCCCTTCGTATCCTACCCCACCGATACCGCAGAGTTGGTACTGGCGCTGACAGCTGATTGGACTATTAACATTCAATCAATAATTACATTTTTTCCAAAAATGTTATCAGTTGTTTACGTTCCTTCAAAGTAATTTTTTTAATTAGAAGTAACACGAAGAGTTTTTATTTAAAAATTTTAATTTGCATAAAAATTTCCAAAACGAACAGTAATTCATCAAAGAAATATTTGCTTCGGAAGGTACGGAATTCGATGAAAGATACAAGTTTTTGTTCAATAAATTCGTTTATATGTACTTATATATTTTAAATATTATTGTTAATCATGATGAGAAAATTAGGAACAGTTATCAAAAATAAACTTTTTTTTAAAAAGCGTGATAAAGTTGGAAAAGGTCACTTTTTCTATGAAAAAAACATTAAAATATGTATATTAAAATGACCGCTATCAAAGCACTTGAAGTTTGGTTACAAAACTCCAGGTGCTTCTCAATAACAGAAAGATTGCTAAAATCGACTAATTCTTATAGAGTAACATTATTTTTAAATGTTCCAATATTATATAATAAAAATTTTTTAAAAATAATAATCAAATTATTTTTTTAAAGAATGTTTTTTACTATTTTCCATAATTTTACGTCTCTTAAATTATATTGCGAGAAATTTTGATGAAAACATGATGATTAAAAAATCGTGTTTAGATTATCATTGTTGAAATTACAAGAAATTTAATTAAAAAACGCATTTGTCAGGATCAATTTTTTTAATAAGGAATATAATGATAATTTTCAAAAAATTCATAATTTGTTGATTTTTTTAAAAACATATTTAATAAACAAATGCATATTTCTTCCATTTATCGGCAGTGAAAATTTTTTTTTTCAAAGCCAGTCCTTTCAATTGGGAACTTCATGATAATTTAAGCAACATTTATAATAAGTTGATGAATTTAATGATTTTTTAAAACAAATCTAATGAAAAAATGCATTAAGCAGGCATTTTTTGACATAAAAATTCGATGTCTACTTGTTAATTAGGAACTTCATGATAATTTCAGCAAAATTGTTAATTTTTGTTTGTTCAATTTTATAATTTTTTTAACAAATTTAATATTTAAAAATGCATTATTGGGGCATTTGTCAACAAACAATTTTTTTTCTATTTCAGACTTTTTCTCTGGGACAGAAAAAATCGTTTTTTATGTCTTCTATTGTAAATTGTAACTGTGTCATAGTTATTGTTTGTTGTAAAGTATCATGGACAAAAACATTTTAAAAATCGGTTTAAATAAGAGCGCCACTGGTAACCAATCCAATAAATTCGTGCAAAAACATTCATTATTATTCATTGATTATTAATTAATTGTTTATTTATTATTAATTAATTAATAACTAATCATCAAATCATTATTCCTGATTTATTCATTTATTGGTTAACAATTAATTTTTGGCTATGTAGGCAGAAATTTACTTGCTTCAAACTATTTTTCTGTGAATTTATATACCGAAAATTTATTTTATCGTAAAATAAATAGTAATATATATTACTTTTAAATGTTTTCGTATAATTCAAAGTCAATAATAATTATTTTAATGTCAACATGCCTTATTTCCATTTTAGTTCATTTTCAATATTCGTTTTAATAATTTTACATTTGAAACCTCTACACAGAATTTAAAATTATTGCAGAGTTTTTAGAGAATCAAACAAGAATGACGAGTATGAAGGAGATCCAAAAAACAATTCATTCAGCACTATGAAGATTAAAAAAGCACCTACATTTCGACTTAGTAATATATTTTAACTAGGATTTTCTAAATAAACTGCCTTTTACAAAATGTACTTTATGGAACTAATTCAAAGGACTAGATCACATTTAATTTTATTAGTCTATTAAAGAATTGTTTATAGATATAGGAATGATGTGATCTAGAAATCAGAAATAACATTTTAGACTGGGATACATGTACTCGAGCAATAGGTACTAGTACCATAATAATCTGTAATGTAATTTCATAAAAATTCAACTTCATAAAAATTATTTTTCCAATTTTCTCCGTGAAGTGTAGAAAAATTGTTAACAAAAATCTGGAAAAGAAGAATAAAATATTTAACAGAAGTATAACATTAAAAAAGAATGAAAAATTGACAAAAGAGAAGAATGACAACAAGCACGCGGTATTCCCAAGCGGTCACCCATCCAAGTACTGACCGCGCCCAACGCTGCTTAACTTCAGTGATCAGACGAGAACTGGTGTTTTCAGCGTGGTATGGCCGTTGTCGGAATTGTATGCTAAGATAGAATTAATAAAGCGTATTTCTCAAGATGGTCAGATTAATAAGAAATATTACATTACAATTTTGAATGAGAAAAGGACAATTTTTAGTGAAATAGGTATTTTACAGTTTAAATTCGCTGTATTTGTCTGCTATCTGTCCTTATGTGTTTAAAAAAAGAAGAATATAGAAGAATAGAAGAACAGATAGAATAAATAAGATATATACTTTTATGATCATGTTTTATGGTGAAGGAAAAAGTACATCAAGGTATAAAACCTACATAATTTTTTTACATGTTTTAAGTATGAAATTGTTCAGTTTACAATTTAACTAATCGAATTTTACTTTAAAACTGTAGATTTTATAGTCTTGATTTCCAACTCTTCATTTTCAATATTTAAAAGCATTTCAAATAGATTTTTGATTTATGGAATAATGAAAAATTTTAAGTTTTTGATTTGAACAATTTTGATGGTAAAATGTAAATGAAACCGTAAATATAAAGTCATTTTTTAAAAATTAAATCTCTAAAAAATTGATATTTGTGAATTAAGCAATACTAAATGTCTATTTTAGAATGGTCATTTTTCCATGAAGTTTAAAATTAAAGCATTACAAATTAAAGCTTTCAAAATTTTATAAGAGGTTTTCAAAATTAAACTTTATCAAATTGGAAGCCCCATGGGTTAGGTGCTTTTCTCAATAATATTTTTAATCTTTAAGACTTTCGATAGCTAAATGCTAAGTTTTGTACACTAAAATGTCAATCTTTCCACTGCTATTGTTGATGTCTCTTTTTATTTGAAATTGTTCCATTTTTATAAATATAAATCACAAATTGAGAATTTTATTAATTTTAAATGATTTAAGTTTTCACAATATAACTTTAATGGAATCCAATGTAATATAATATATAAAAAGAAATATGAAAAGAATATACAAAACAAACAAATATACAATAATATAAAAACAATAGCACTTGTTGCAAAAATCATAATTACGCTATAAATTTTAAAATACGAATTGCATTTTTTCTGCTTTCTATATACATTTGTATAATTATTTAATTAAATTTGGAGTTCTTTGCAAGAATTCATTCAAATAGACAACTAATTAAATTTTTCTTAAATTTTTACTTTATTTATTGCTCAGGAAACACGGAAAAAATGGTTACACAATAGTTTGTGCAACCTACTGTTAACAATAATAATTCTGTATTTTCACGACTGTCCATCGGAATAACATGAGCCTCCATAGCTCAGGGGTTAGAGCACTGGTCTTGTAAACCAGGGGTCGAGAGTTCAAGTCTCTCTGGAGGCAGATTTTTGATTAGGATTTTTTAATAATTTAATCTATTTATATCTATTTGAATGTTCTAGAATCTACTTGAAATGTTCATACATAAACTAAAAACAGATAAAGGAAATTGTAAATTGCCCAGAGAATACATTGAGTCAAGTTGAGGTTAAGTTCAACATTTTAAATTCAAAATAAAAACTGAAAACAGGGTATAAGAAAACTGATGGAATCATTCTGATATATGCGATTGATATTAGTGTTCTATAAAGCCAGAATAGGTTGTACAAAACTTACCTTATTTATACGTCTTTACGTAATGTGCTATTTTTATATGTGTTGTGAACGTAAGAGCATAACAAAAAATGTAAATATTACAATAAATAATTTTTTTTCAATTGAAAAATTATTATCAAATGTTATCAGTGAGTTCACGGCGGCGACCAGGTAAGACGTGTTAATAAACAACTACAAAAATAAAGAACACAAGTCTCATTTTTATTCTGATTTAAAATTTCTGCCAAGAGGAGTGCAACTTTTATCGACAGTGCATGCGTAATAGTACGATCAATTACGGCTAAGCGATCGGCGACAAACAGCTGTCAGTCGCCATTGTCCTCCATTCATGATGTTTGCTTAACCACTTTACTCTAATTTTTTGCAGTTACTCGATTTGTTTCGAAAAAATAGACAGAAAGCGCATATACACAACCGTGAATCCTATTTCGGTGTCGGGAAAATCTTCCGAGTACATTTTTAAAACATCAAAACCGAATTGTTATCGACAGCTAGGAAGTTTGAGTGTCTCATAGATTTCGCCAATTGTGTGTCCCCGTTCGAACAGCCTCAATTCCAAAATTAATCAAAATTAAATTTTCATTTTATTATCACGAATATTATTACGTTATCTGTGCGGGGTGAGAAATTCTTAAATTCGGCCCTGCATGTAGATAATATACGCATACTCTCCTGTGTACCGCTGCATATCCCCCCGCAATTTTTCCCTGGGGTATGACCCCCCCCCCCCAGCTAACGTCAAAATTAAACCGAATGAAACTATTCGGGAATATATAGCAAGAGTAAACCTGATTCTGAATAGATTAGTTCCCAATTTTTGAGAAATAATCCAGGGGAAGAGTGTATCAGAATGTGTGAAGCTTACAGAACTACAGCAATAGAAAATTTTGTTACGTGGTTTAGATTATAACATTTATTCCCAAATAAGAGATACAGAGATCAAAACATTAGACAAAGCCATTGCATTCGCGAATCAGGAGGATCTTAAGTTAAAAAGTTACAAGAGAGTACATATAGGAACGCCAGTGCCCTAAACGACTTCCAGTTATAATGCAGGACAAAACCCGTAACCGCTATTTAATTCAAATAAAAGAATAGCTCATTTGCGAACTGAAACTAAATTTAGAGATAAAAGTAATTCGATCAGTAAGGTAGAATGTTTTTACTGTAAATAGTTAGGACAAAATTTACCTTTCGCTTTTGCATCAGGCACCATTCAAAGTGCTGATTTGAATCATTCTGATATCGAAAAGAAATTGCCTTTAATTGTTTTCAATGTAAAGCATTTTAGACCTTATCTTCTTGGGCAGAATTTTTCTTTGGTAACAGACCATTGGCCCTTAGTCTGGTTGCATGGGCTTAAAGATCCTGTTTCAAGATTGTCTCGATGGAGAATAAATCTGAATGAGAATGATTACACTATTGTGTGTAAACCCGAAAAAATCAACTGAAATTCTGAGAAAGAAACGAATCCATAGATCCAAACACCAATTTAACCGCTATGATTACTACAGGTCGTACGTATGTAGTTAAGGTTGACGCTCGCTGAGATGACGATGGCAATGAAGATCTGGGAGTAATATTGGAACGGTTATTTTGTATGACTCTTGTGGGAAAAGTAAAAGAAATTGAGGGTGATACTGAATTGAATGAGCAGGGAACGCGTTATCAGTGCGTTACGCTTCACAACGAAAGCGGACCCAAACCGGGAGGGGATAGGCAGTGTGAGTCTGACGGTTCCGAGTTTTTGGTCCTTTTAAATAAAAGCTTGCTTCAAAATCCGAAACAAGTAGCTAGTCTAAGTCAGAAGTCGGTGTCACTTTCGCCCCTAATTTTGGCTATATCCCAGATAAGCAATGCCTGGAATGAAAATCCTATTACAAAGATATTTACTGTAGGTGAAATGGAAGAAAGTCGAAATTAACGTCAGTCGAAAGAAACGTCGGAATTAATGATTTGAGGGACCTCTCAATCAGCTCCAATAAATTACGACCAGTAGTCAACATAACTTCCAGCCTTTTTTTATTAAATATTACCCTGGTCAACACTAGTAACACCAACTACTACTATTACAATACCAGACTCGGTTTTTTATTCATCAAAAATGGGAATTTTCAATAACCTAAGGACTAGTTACAATAACGGAGATATACTGATTACGTTAGTCTACCATTTTTGCCTTGAAGAGGACTACCGAAGTGTAGTCGAAACGTCGGAATTAATGATTTGAGGGACTTCTCAATCATCTCCAATAAATTACGACCAGTAATCAACAGAACTTCCAGCCTTTTTTATTAGAAAGTACTTCAAGTTCCTGCATGGGTATCCCGTTTAACCAGATCTTTACCCTGGGAAAGAATTGTACATTTTACAGTTAAGATAAGATATATTTTGAAAAAGGACATATTGCGCATCCAATCTCTGCAGATAGATACCATTCAGTATCAGAAGTGAATGATAGTCTAGAGGCTAAGGGTCTTTTGCGGATTGAAGATATCCGAAAAGAAAATCCGACCACGGTAAAACCATCAATATTAATCGTAATGAACGATTTGTTTTTAGTCTTCTTGTGAATATGAAGAGGAGAGGGGTAATATTTATAAAGGAACTTTTAGAAGCGATCCTTGATCTGAAGAAATCTATGGAAGCTTTACAGATAACCTCAGTAAAGGTTTTAAGTAAATGAAGTGATCTGGGTGAACTTTCGTGGCTTTCGATAGAGCAAAAAATACGCAAACATTTTGGTAACTTCGGACTCTTGGTAGTTATTTGTTCGAAATAAATAAGCATCCCCCTAGTAATATGAGGGAAGATATAGTGAGAGAATTTCAAGAATCAGTAATAGGAATTCATAAGGGAATCTGAAAAACATATTGGAGAGTAAGAGATATCTGTAACTGGGAAAATAAAAAGGCTGACGTTCAGAGAATAGTAGGTTCTTGTACTAACTTTCAGCGAAATAAATTGTAACGAATTGGGACTAGAAAGTCCATGATGATCACTAACACTCCCAAGTGTCCTTTTTATAAAATTCAAATTCACATCGTGGGACCACTACCCACATCTTCTCAGAGAAATTCATACATGCTTAAAAAATCTGTATGGTCTTTCGATTGGTTCAATGAAAGTGAGAGTTGGGACAATAGAGGCTCTTAAATCAGAACTGATCACTCTGATAATGAGGCATCTATTGAACTATAACATGGACATAGGAAACACGGGACTAGGCATGCCATCCTAACTTGAGCGAGTGGGGTCAAATGATAGCGGCACATCAAAAGATGGCGGACCTCCCCCCTCATTGCATTAACCCCGCAATGGCATGTCTAGTCCCGTGCTTCCTATGTCCATGGACCATAATCATTATGCACGGGGTAAATTGAAAGTCTACGTTCAGAGTGCAACATTTTTAAATTATATTCCTCGGTTCTGAACATTAAATAGATGTTATCCTGGAGAAATCATCAATTCTCCTGCGATCGCTTGGAAAATACTCGTTCTCATGAAAATTCTTGTAACGAGTATTATTTTGGAGTGTGTTCGAAAAATCATTTTGAATCTTAAACAGAGAATAGAATCTCAGTAAATAAGAAAAACGAGTCGAAGGAAAAAATTATTATATTTCAATCAGGATTGAAATGAATATAGGATTTCGATTAAAATCCATAACGAAATAATATTACTGATAATATAAAATTTCAAGAGAGCAGTTAGTTGTCAGGATGTAGAAGATAGGATATATTTTAGTTATAGAATTTTTAAAGAAAGACTACATATAATCTGGTCCAGTGAAATTAAAAACTTGAAAATTTCAAATAAATAACAGACATTTTATTTTGTTAAAAGACCTTTTCTTCTGTTTGGGTAGGTAATAGAGTACCTTGAAACAGTGCAAAACAAGAATTCTCACAATAAATGACGAATCGCGTTCCCTAAAAATTTCCTGGCCAAATCTTTGTTTCTTACGGCAAAAGAAAACGGGTGAATTTAATGATGATTAAATTCTACAGTAAAGTTAATTTGCCTATCAAGTCGAGATTTTAGTTAAAAGAAAATGTAAGGTAAAAGGGAAACTAACCGTAGAAATGGAGAAATAAATATTTTAAAATAGGTATATTAAAAGTAAGAATACCATTTTTCTTAAGGGCCTAATAACGTAAAGTCTAGGGTTCACAATATTAAAGTAACCTTTAAGAGATGAGAGAAAGGATGAAATGATGGTAAATTGTTTAGTTTAAGTAAGTCAGAATAATTTTCAGCAATTCTGATGGAAAAAGATTTTTATCTTAAACAGGGAATCTTGAATGACAAATCAAAAAAAATGTAATACGAGAAGTCAATGAGAAATGTGTACTTGAAAGAAGATTTCCAAAAGTAGTTAGCCTCTACAAAGTACTCATAAAGACCCCATTGGGTCCCCATTTGGTTCCTTTCTAAAAAATTTAAAAAAACAGCAAAATCAACTTGTAAACTGTTGAGATTCGGATTCGGATTTTTAAAGTAACTGTCAGAATGCTTATTAACTGCTACTAAAAGAAGATGCACTTGAAGGCGCCTTCGGCCCATGTAAATGACAGGGATTTTATTTTTTACCGTTTTTAACGCTGCAAGAAGAAGTAATGCGATTAGTCCGTGAGTTTTTAATGCAAATTTTAACGTAAAATTCGAATTTCAAAAATTTTCAAGTTGATTTTGCTGTTTCTTTTTAGTTTTTAAAAAGGAAAAGGGGAGCTTTATAATGATATTGATTATAAATGTATAGAATCAATAAATATTAAGTAATTATTATTGTACGCGTATTCCACGAATACTGTTTGATAAAAAATATTGCTCAGTTCAATGTCCAAAGTAGATTTTGAGGTCAGGAGATCTTGAGGTTTGTGTTCGGTTGTGCCGGAATGTTAAGTGCTAAACTTACTTGTGTGCGTCTACTTCTGTTTACGACGTCTACTAAAAACTATACTATGTGATAATTAATGTCTATTAACGAAAAGTAAGCCAATAATAAATTATCCATGATCAATTATATCATCGATTATTCATAATAAAGAAATTTAATTAATCAGAAAGTTAAATCAGTGTACACTACAACTTAATTTATTTTAAACCTGAACTACATTTCGCGGCTAATTATTTTAACCAACAACACGTAACGGACCTTAACCTCAACAAATCAACGCAGAGTTCCAACAGAAGAAATTCGATTGCAGAGTTTAGACGTAAAAAGCCTTTTTTCTTCAATAAATTAAAGAATTGCCGCTTCTTACCGCGATTACTAGTAATTGACGGTACATTTTTGGTATTACTTAGTGTTACCGTCACTTCCCGTCACTAGCGGTATCCAAGATATCTGCACGGTGAAAGGAACAAGCAATGATACAAAATGCATATGACGAAACTTTTTTTTTTAATAAGTTTCAAAAAACTGATTTTTCACCATAAGTGTATTCGAGTATTATTTTTTATTTTTCAAATGCGATTCAATTAAATAATAAAATCGATAATTTTTTATAATGAGTTTAATATTCAATTGAATAAATTTTGGAAAATAAAAAATGATATTCCGATACACTTATTGTGAAAAATCATTTTTGTCTAAGTTATTAAAAACATAAAGTTTCAGCCCATGAGAAATGTATTATTGCGTGGGCCTCAGCGTGAAAACATCTTGCTAGTTGACGCCACAACTTGAAATACCCAATTCTCTTCCCTCTCCTGAACCCAGTGTCCCCAATCTTGGGAACTTTTTAAACTGCTCTTGCGTCGCCCCAATAACCCGATTGGTCACTGTTAGCACGCTGATTTTGAACTATATCAATATTCACATTTAATATTTATGACAAATAATGTTGGAAAATGCATCCACAGTAATTTCTTAATCCTAAATTCGAATTTTGGAGTAACAGATGAAAAAATAATGTAATCTCCATGCAAAAGAACGTTATTAATTCTGACTTCATAAAAAAAAGATTTTTTTTATATTTAGCATTTTAAATGTTCCAGAATGTTAATAAAAAGGTAATAAAAAGTTTTAACTTCAAGCAAAAAGTATTAGTTTTAATCTATAAATATGATTTGATTACACAGCCACACAAAAAAAGTGTACGGATCTGGTAACAAGACACACGTATTCCTATGGATTTTGGGGCGCTGAATTCAAATTCGATATCAAAAGTCACCCATCACGTCATGGTTGAGCCATAACCTCAAAAAATGACGAAAAATCATGCACTGAAGCAAATAATTTCAAAATAATGCCAGTGATGCAAATTTTCACTTCAAAAATATGTCGACAACTGTGAAGGATCAAACCTTGCCTGATATCAACTTATTTAACATAACTTTACCCAACAGAACCTGACCTCACCTAACCTGAATTAACAGAAATTTATTGAACTACACTTAAAGCTCTGGAAGCATATTTTCCCAGTAGCAAATGTGTGCTACATCGAATGGGTCAACTCGAGCCTAACCTAGAAATAAATCTAACCTAGCCTAACCTAACCTAACCTCACCAAACGCAATTAAACTGATTGTATTTTCCCCTTGTGTTTGCGGTACAGTTTCATTCAGCTTCGGCTTAACCTACATAGAGGTTTAACCTATCCTAACCTAACAAAACCTGACCTCACCTAACCTAGCCGAATGAAATTCAACCACACGTGTAGCTATGTAAGCGTACGGTTCTCAGTCTTAAATGTGTGCTATATGAAACAGGTTAACTTGATCTTAACCTACAAATGAATCTAACTTAACAGAACCTAACGAAATTTTGCTTAACGCAACACAACTCAACTTAAGTGTTCCCATTGTAACACTATAAAATTCATTTCATTGTACTACAGATGGTTAAAAATTTAGACGCACATTACTCATTTAAAGAAACTTAGAACTACAAGTAGAATTGACCCCATTTCAACTAACCTCACAAGGTTTGTATCAATTAAAATGTAGAACTGTAACTTAAACATAAAATGAATAAGAGTTTTATTCAAAATTTCTTTCTCTCTGCTTTTCTTAAACTTGAGGGATATATTTATACTATCTTTCGTGTTTACATTTTATCTTGCTTTTTGTCGTTATTAAATTGATTCATAGACCTATTTCAGTCTATTTTCTACCTGCTATAACGTGTCCTTTTTTCTTCGAAGGAACGATGCAAAGGGTTACGCTTACGTTTAAGACCTAAATTCGTTTCCCTTTTCAACATCCAGCAAAAATCAGCCATCATGACTTCATCCCATCTACCCTGATATCGTTGTTCTATCACTTTTATGTCTTGATGAAAACGTTCCTCTTGTTCTTCGCTGAAATCACCAACATTTTCTGGAAACTTATCCAGATGGGAATCTAGAAAGTGAAGTTTTAAATTCATCAAGCAGCCTAACTTTTTGTAGTTTCTTACCGTTTTCGCAACAATATTCTCGTAGTCTGGACTTTTTTGTTACCATGAAAATTTGCATTTACTGCTTTGAAACTTTCCCAAGCATCCATTTCAATTTTCGTCATGTGGCTCACGAAATTAGTATCTCTTGTCAATATTCGAATCTGTGGTCTATCAAAGACCCCTTCTTTCAATTTAGCGTCTGAAACATTAGGGAATTTAAGGGATATATACTTATAGCATTGTCCATCTTTGTCTAACGCCTTGACAAATTGCTTCATGAGCGAAAGTTTTATGTGGAAGGGTGGTAGTGATTTTTTTTCTGGATCAACGAGGCTTTGGTTGATGATATTCTGAGAACCAGGCTTGAATGGATCTCTTAAAGGCCAATGTTTTTTGCTGTAATGATTGGCTCGATCTCTGCTATTCCACAGGCATATAAAGCATGGGTCTCTCGTGAAACCCGATTGCTGGCCAAATATCATTGTTATGATTTTGAGATCACCGCATATTTGCCATTTGTGATTCGTGTAATTAACTTTTTCAAGAAGCATTTTAACATTGTTATATTCTTCTTTGATGACCGTTGAGTGAGCTATAGGGATAGCAGCGTAAGTATTCGTGTTATGCCTTTTCGTTATTCGTTAACAGCCTTAATGCTGCGTTTTGACGAATCAATGAAAAGTCGCCATTCTTCGTTTCTGTACACATTTTTCTTCAAGTGGTTCATTAGTCCGTTAACGCCAGTGCAGTAGACGAAAGACGTCTCTTCGTCTTTAACGAAAAACTTTCTGAATTCTTTGTCCCTGTCGCGATAGAATGAATCTTTTGTCTTTGCCTCTAGAAGATTTCTTCTTTTTAGAAATGAAGCGGTAAATTCAGCGCCGTCTTTCGGTAATCCAAGATCTCTAATAAAATCATTCAGTTCTAGTTGCGATACTAATATTGGGTACGTCAATTTTATTTTATGCACGCCATATTCATCTTTTTCGTCATTTTCATCGGAAACATCAAAAATATTTTCTGTTCGATCACTGGTTTCACTACCGTCTCCATGACGTTGACTTTCAACTTCCATTCTATCATCTTTTAAAGCGGTTAAATCTGTCTAGCGTGCATTTTTATTGATTTCAATTGCTCTTGCGACTGTGCACACATTAATGTACGAAGTGTTATTTTTATTTTTGGCGTTGAACCCTTTGACGGAATTCATGCAAAAGTTGAAATCCTTTTCGTTGTTTGAATTTTTTAGACGATACAACATAAGTCTGCAGGAATTGCAAATGACGTGAGGAACCCATTATGTTTCTTGGTGCAGCAATTTACGGTCCAAATACTTTTTGTAAAGACTTTTCACTTCCTCGTCGATTGATTTTCGCAATCTGCTCACTTCATATTTACTGCAAATGTAACAGAAGGAATCTGAGCTATTCTTGCGGGCATGCGATTGAGAAATGCTCGCGGTTTTTTTCCTTGTAGCATGAGACTCTACACCAACCAAGTGATCCATTGATAAAGAGCTACGGTTGCATGATGACGACGTCGGAGAGCCCGCCTTCCCACCCTGACCAGACGCCGATACTGGGGTTTTCCCTGCATCGTAATACACTTTTTACCTGTGTCTGCCATGACGGTGTGAACGTTGTTTACCCAGGGACTTAGCCAATGTGGATCCGTTGCCCACCGTCACCACGTGGAGGTGCCCTGGTTACAGACACAGGCGAATAATGCTAGCAACAAGCGGTTAAGAAACTCCAGACATTTACTGCTATTAATGTCAAAATATGAAATTACGCAAGAACAGGGTTGCCAGCGTAATCGGTTAGGTTAGGTCAGGTTTTGTTAGGTTAGGATAGGTTAAACCGAGTACACATTTGCTACTGGGAAAATATGTTTCCAGAGCTTTACGTGTAGTTCTATAAATTTCTATTAATTCAGGTTAGGTGAGGTCAGGTTCTGTTGGGTGAAGTTATGTTAAATAAGTTGATATCAGGCAAGGGTTGATCCTTCACAGTTGTCG
>NC_046657.1:157920470-157952660 GCF_010883055.1 Belonocnema kinseyi
GGTAATTATAATTCAGGTATTCAAATTAGTTAAAAAATGAATGATTTAAAATTTATCAGTGCAGTAATTAATTATTATTAATTTTTTTTTGTAATTTTAGTGATTTTATTTTTAGTAACCTTATTATAAATAAACAAAATTTTAATTTTAAAACTGGACAGAGAGGAAGTTAATCATTAGGACAAACAAAAATGATTTATTTATCTGAACTCAGAATTTATAACCTCTTTTTCATTGAAATCGAATTTTGTGTATCTGTCACTCTAAAATCTTATTAAATTCTATTTGGGCGTTTTTAAATAATTATTTATTATAAATAATCAATCTGAATATTTATGTAATATAAAATCAGCGCGCTAACAGTGACAAATGTCGGCGCGACGCAAGCGCAGTTTAAAAAGTTCTCAAGATTGGAGACACTGACAGCTCCAATCCGGAAACCCCTTCGCCCCGCTCCTCCAACCATACCATGCAAATTATAGATTTTTTTATATACATTTAGAGGAAGAATCATTTACGTAAACAAAGCATTTTATGCAATAAAAAAAACATGAAATAGCGCATGATAAAAAGTTCATTGAGATATCTTGATATTGCATTAAATGGTTTGCTTGTGCAAATTATTCTTCCCATAATTCTAAATGAAACAAATATTTAAACAGAGACATTAATCCCAGCACTTGAGTATCACTCCTATCAGATCGGTCTCTTTTTCAATTTGAAAATAAAAATAATGTAAATCTGTTTCAAACAGAAAATGTATTCAGGAACATAAGAGTAATGAAATAAAAGAAAATGATTTTCAGGATTACTGGTTCGAGAAAAAATCTTACGATGAAAGCAAAGGCTGCGTTATTTGCGGTTTTGTACGTTATAAAAACCAAAAACAATTTGTTTCACTTCTCTCATAAGAGCAAAAAATTTTCCGAGGGCAATGCAGTACATAAAAGGAGGTCAACTGAAACGTGTGGGAAATGTTAAAACTGCTCAGGATCTTATTGAAAAAAAGCTTTTTTGTCACACCGATTCTTTGCGTTCGTAAGAGCGTGCGTATAATCGTTCGCGAAATCAGTCAGCAGCTTTGTCAAAATGCACTGAAGGTGAACTACAGACAAACACATGTGCCTCAAATTTATATGCGATTTCTGATTACCTGGAAAAAATTTGGGTGAATATTTTTTATCAGGTGAAGCTTATACGTAAACTGAAATTATCGAGGCAGCTAATCAGTTTTTTGGTCCATACATTGTAGTTAGCAATAAAGCCAAGAGAAGCTAATAAGCCGATCATTTTCTTTCAGTGCAACTTTGCTCTAAAAGATCCGGTTAATTTATGATGTTCCAAACATATATAAAAGACTGTACTAGAATTCTCCGTACCGTTTTTCGCGAATACAATTTTCACTTAGAAGATAAATTTTTCGATGCACAAGATTTAAGTGTATCTTGGAAAAATATACAGTTCCCCATGAAAATACTTACGTTTCTCGCCGTTTTACTGGACTTTAATGAAAATAATATCCTGAATCATTTTTGTAGATCATCTGCAAATGGCGGAACCGATATAGAACATGAAGTAGAAGAGAACGACGACAATGATTATGATACCTCTACAAAATCTTCGCCAAACAAAAAATTGAAAGTGTACTCCATCTTTCAGATTATGTACTACATAATTAATAGAGGTAAGAAGCGAAATTCCTCACATGTAATGACTGGAATATCGGTGCATCGGTCGTGCAGAAGTAACGAAGTAGTGAATATTCTTAATCACTTTGGCGTTAATCTAAGTTATGATGGAATTCAGAGAGTTCGCACAAATTTCACAGCGTTATAAAATGGCATGCTTCGAAAATTATGAGAAACTTCAAACGTCAGAGGGCCCCCGTCGAGTGAACGAATTTCTTAAACATTTTCAGAATCTACAGAAGCTTCTAAAGCATTGAAAATATCTGGAATGGATGAAACATTTGACACGTTCGAATAAATCTAAATTTCCGAAACTTCTAAAAAATCTGAGGCAGTTGAAATTCCTAACACTTCCGAAAGCTCTGAGCCTTTCCAAGAATTTGAGCTGCACGTCAGTTCGGAAACATTTTTATCATCTGAGACTTCTGAGTTATTCGAATCGCCGGAAATATCTAAAAGATCTGGGACATATTGTTTAACAAGCAATTTTCATTGGTACAGTTTCAATAGTGCAGCGTTTGATAATTTTGATCATGAAGATGACTCGCTATCGGGTTTGGATGGCACACATGACATAGTTGCTGTACTCTATTAAGATAAGCTACCTGTTATCAAATTCGAGCTTCTTTTAAGCCTCTCATTTATATATCCCAAATTTCAATTAAGCTGACTTGGATTGGAGGTCATTTTTATGTCTGGTTTATTTATAGTTGGTTTGCCTTTTAAACTGGTGGTTATCCAAATTTGGTCTTTGGATTCTTGATTTTATTTTAAGGAATTCTTCACATCAACTTGATTATTGTACATAAGAAAGGAGCTTTAAATTTGATTTTTATCTCATTTAAATATCCTAAATCCTAATATTTCCAAAACAAGAGTATGTCATCGCAAGAAAAAATTATATTAGACTTTAAAATGTCAGTCTCGAAATAATTTGGAAAAACCTAAAAGGATTTATTTGCCCGAAACTTTTTTGATATGGACTGACTCGTGTTAAAAGTGCCGATTTAACTGATATGCATTCGCGTTATTTTGCATGGAAACCCTCACGAACGAAATCTCTGAAGATGCGGTAGAAGGAAAAAAGTACGAAGAAATTCTTTTATGAGCAGCTTTTAGTTCTGCAATGGCGAGTGATTCGCGCCCGACAAAGATAATACGCTATCTACCTGTACTACCCTATCTAAAAACTGGATATTCGACCGTCTACACGACATTGCTGATTTTCAGAGTGTGTTAAATGCGCCTGATCAAAACATTCTTTCTGTAATTTGTGAGGAGAGGGTGTATCATATAGATCGGCACATTATGTTCACTCAGCCTGATAAATTTTAGTCGTTACTGTTATTTCTAGGCGGTATCCATGCGACGAAAGTTACATGGGCATGTATTGAAAAATACTTCGAGGCAAGTGGTGCCGAACAATGTTTCACGGCAAACAGAATTATTGAAGAATTCATAGTTCAACAGGTCTTTAATGGCAATCACCACCATGCCGCTTGGGCGGTCTGCGCACCTACTGCATCATCGCATGCTAGAGCTTCTTATCTACTTCTTATTACGCGTATTCTCTTCGTCTCTTCCGCGTTGCAATTAGTTTAAAATTATTCTAAAATCTATTTCTCATGATTCAGTTTAACGTATTGGTCTTTTAACAGAACATAAAATTCTTACGTACATAGACTCATATTCATTTGATAGAGATGTTAAAAATCACAATAATGAATATTAATTTTTAAGAATATATCTAGTTGGAACTTATTATTTCATAGCTGAATATATATTCTGTTTACTGATATAAAATAACTACTTATCACGATTTATCGGAAGGTAAATCTGTATATTAAAATCGATATACATGTATTATATTTATTTCTAGATAATTGATAAAGCCATCTGTATCCCGTGTAAGAATTTAATCAGGGATCCGGCCGGGTCCCAGCCGGATAGCCCCGCTTTAAGTCGGGCGCTGGTCGGGGAATCCGGCCGGGATCCGGCTAAAAACGTCACGGTGAACTGTTCGGATCCCAGCTTCAATACCGGCCGGGATCCGGTCGGGTGATCCGGCCAAAAAGCGGTTATGAACTGTTGCTTCAGGCGAGAAATTGGTAACTTTTTTTGTCTTTTAAGGCTCATCGTAAAGATTACGGTGAACTTTAAAAGTTTAAATCAATTGAACCAATTCTGGCAAGAAAATTGGAGTAGAATTGTATTCCCTGATGATAGAATCTCATAGCAATTTGAAAGCCACGAGGTGATTTAAGTTTAGGAAGAAAGAAAGTAAAAACTGTATACACACTACTATGTTTTAATTTAAAATAATAATTATTTGCGCACTAAGTGGGGTTTCAAACTAATCACTGAAATAAGGTTGATTTTAACCAAGAGTCTCGATTTTATTTGCGAACTTCGAAGAGACGACGTGACGCGAGTGTAAGGAGCATCCTCGTTCCAGGTGCGAAACTAAAAATTACTGAGTGTCTATGCAGACGACAGACACAGCAGGCGCTATATATGGTGGTAAATTTGAAATTGTACAGATTAAACATTGTCTGAATATACAGAAGTTTATAAAAGTTGTATCATTTCTGTTGTTGCACATAGCAGAATCGATAATAGTTTAATTTAAAATGTTAAATTATTCGACAAAATTTTATGTTTTTTTTTTAAGAATTGAAAAAAGATCATTGTTGTTTCACTGATCTAATAAATCTTTAAATTATAATTTTCAAATAATAATTCATCTAGCATCCATAATCACGTCTTTGATAATATCACGGCTCTTAAAAAATGTGTTATTTCTACAAAAACATTAACCTGACCAGTGCCCAGCCGGCTCTCGACCAAGGGAGATAACCAGGGTTGGCCCGGCCAGTAACCGGCCGGCCCCGGACCTCGTGATTCGAGAAAAATGTAGCCCGGCCGGCTCCCACCCGGTTCCTGTCCATGAAACCTAGCCAGGAGTAGCCCGGCCGGAAACCGGACCGGAAACCGTGTTGTATTAGGGCCAACCGAGGGAATTTCTACACGGGATATAATTCGTACAATTATAATGGCTTAACATAGTTTCAGCCATATCACAGTCTAATTATAATATCTAATTGATACTTATCATTATAATCTAAGGCAATTATAATTCCAAACACATTATAATTAAATATTATGTGACTACAGCAATACTATCAGTGCACCAATATAATGCGGATCTATTTGTTTTTGTTTTAAAAGGGAAAAACTCGTGGACTAAAATAATAAGGCCAGAATCTTCGAGTCGTGCAGCGGTGATTAATTAAGGATTATTAAACCTGAGATCCTTTATATGCAGACGTACATTTGTATGCATCTGAATGTAAAAATCGGTAATATAAATGAAAATAATAATATTTTAATATTGAGAATATAATGATACAATAATAATTTATGCAGTCCTTGCATAAATAAGAGAAATCTGATTGGGTCGCGTTTCCAAAGTTCAACGGAGTGAGGAACTTCACGTAAAAACTTCACGCATTCCTGTCTTTGGTAGTAACTAAACCGACTTGCCTGGATAAAGGTCTGCTTACCCATCAGGGTTGCCGTACCATTCTATCGAAAGCCTGCTTCTCTGTGACAAGGAAATTATAAATTTGAGTTTGAAATAGGAATAAAATTTGGATAGAGAAAGAAAGAGAAAGACGTGGTATTGGGGAAATGCAAACTGACTTCATAATGTAAGGAATTTTATAAATTGCGTTCTATTTTGCTTTGATACGTTGCACGTGTCTTGATAAATATGTTTACTTTCAGGCCTGTTTTTCTGAGTTAGGTTCCAATGCGAAAGTATAAGGTTTGAACGTGATTTGGTTTCGAAACCAAAAGCAACTTTGTTTGAAAGGGTAGATAGGGATGATAAACTGAGCTCCAAGATCTTGTTTTGAACAGTTAAATGAATAAAAAAAGTACTGTTAAACAACTGGCTTGATCTTGAATTTAAGTAATTATTCAAAGGAATCAATATTGTGAAAGACTAACGCCTTCAATCTGGTTTGAATTATTGGACATTTTGTTATTGAAACTGGAAATCAGGCCTTGCAATAGTTTACAAAAGGTGCTTAATGGTAATCTTGTGGAACGGACTAGTTGAGGTTTGTATCACAGTTTCACGCAATAATTAGGTCATCTTTACTTTAGTTTGGGGGTACAAGTTTGAATTTTGATTGATTCAACGTATGAGAGTGAGTGAGGGTAGGATTGCGTGGGAGATGTGTGAATCGCTGCGCGATCCGGGAGCCCACGAACTTAACTGATTTTCTGAGATCAGATTTTAATTGACTCGCGATACGGAAACTTAAAAAAAAAAGTTATCTTTTTCCACGAAAGGCGGACTTGTAAAGTTTTTTCTGTCACGTTAATACATGATAATTTTGAATTCATACCTCTTGTGTTTCATTCGATCTTTACCTTCAATAGACAATGTCATAACTAGATACTAACATTTTTGTGCATCCATTAAATCAAGTATAATTTCGTAAAAGTTAATCAATGGTTTAACTCAACAAATTTATCGGGACGGACTGAACAGCATATTCATCGGTGGTATCACCAATCTCCATTACGGACGAGGAAGGTTTTTACCTTCGGTGGAAGAACTCAGCCGTTTAATTAATTATACAATTAAAATAAATGAAAATAATTGAACCACTTATATTTTTTAATTTAAATTATTTTCTCGTTTCCGCCATAATAGCTCCAGACCGTTACATCTCGTTCACAGTATCGCCATCTGACCTCCAATCATACTCTGCCCGTGTATTCGGCCGGCAACCAGGCGTCCTGCTAAATGCGTTTGTCTCTCCAGCTCTATCAGTATAGGGCGAGACATAAATAAATTACATGCACAAGAAATCGGCCTATTAATTCTGTATAAGCCATTTACTCTTTTCAGAACACCGCTACCACAAAAGAAGTTTCTGTCCGTTTAAGGAGAATTTTTTACAATTGAACGCAGTACGATCAAAGTACATTCAGGTATTTGGACAAAGTTTTTACATTCTCATTCATGAGAGTTATCTGAATGTTGTAGCCACGCTAACTTTTGAAGGATTCGCCCAATCGAGTGCGCATCTGGTATACTTCTAAAGGTCCCCAAAATGAAGGTTAAGCACGTTAATCAGACATTTCCAATAAAAATTAAAAAATTGAGAGCATTTTAAAAAATAAATTTTTATTTAATTGAAAAAATTTGTGTCAACGTTTCTTATAAATGGGTAGAAGAATTGCAAATTATCCAAGTAAAACTTTCCATTTTAATGAAAATTAAAAATATTATATAAGTTTGAAAATTTTGAAAATATTCAGAAGAACCAGAAAAAAAAATTTTTTCGATAGATTAGGAAATTTCATTTTAATTCTTTACTAGATATCAAATATGTTTAGAAACTATCTCAGTCAAATTTTTCGATTAGACAAAAATTTGGAGCTATTTCAAAATTTGAGGAAAAAATGTTACGAGTTTAAAAATTTTTGTCAAATTTTCTAATACACGACAAAAAGTTTTGCAAATTATGCGTATAACATTTTTAAATTCGATACAAATTTAAAAAGTTATATGCTTTCCAAAATTTTGAAAATTTAAAAAAAAAGAACACAAAAATTGTTTTTATAGGTTAAGAAATATCAATTGATATTTTAAAAATACATGCGATTTTCTTTAAGAGATCCGTAAGTTTGAAGCGTTGTTTTTAGTATATTTGAACAAGATTTACTAATTATCTTGATGAAGTTTTTCAATTGGACACAAATTATTTAGCGCCAAGCGTGAGTTTTGTAATGAGAATGAAATCTTTGAAGCCGTAGGTTCTTTGAGAACCTTTTGTAAAAAGAAATCGAGAAAAATTGTAGTTAACATTTATGGTTATAATTCCTTAGAATTTATAACCACGGTTTTCATTTTAAGTTATAATATTTATGATATTTGAAAAAATGTAATGAAAGTGTACGCACGAAGGGTACGAAAATGTGCACGAAGCGTGAGAGCGTACCCGCGCGCCCTAGACACGCTCAAATTAGACGCGAACCGCCGCACGCGCAGCGTGCAATGAGGATGTGCCCGCACAGCCACGAACGAAGACGCTCATCAGCCAGCTATAGAGGCCACTCTATCCAAGAAGATGTTTGAGCCGCGTTGAATACTTGACGCAACCACGCCGGTTGGCTTATTAAATTCCAATAGTTTATTTAAGCCAAACCACTCTCAGCGCCTCCAGCGCAGAAATCAACGTTACAGAGTTGAAAACAACTGTAGATCTGTTCAGTTCAACGAAACAATCCACGGGCCTTTTTCATAGCCGCCAAATGATCTTAACGGAGGATATTTCTTGTTGAAAGATGCAGAGCAGCGACACGACCTGAAAAAGAAAAAGGTGTCTCAAAAGTCCGGATCACGAATCGCTACCTATATTTCTATATTACTCACATGTATAACTTACATGCAGTTAAAACAGATTTTAAAAGTAACTTAAAATTTTGTGTTGAAAATGTTTTTCCTATTGAAACTACATTGTTATTTTAGGATGTAACATGAAAATATGCTTTCTCACTATTGATGAAAACAAACACAATTACAGTCAAGCACTAGTGAGAGTATTCAATGTCATGTTACAGGTCAGGGAACTATACAGAAATTTGAAGTAATCAGCAATACATTCCTCGAAGAGCTCAAGACATTTGCTACTCGAAGTTCAGAAGAATCAGATTTGTTTCGCAAAGGTAGACGACAATTTAAAACTAGAAACAAAAGCTTCGGAAGTTTATGAAAAATTTCTGAAACCCAACTTTTCTATCAAAACTTTCAATATTTCTTTCACGTTATGAAATCCAGAACAATAACTTGAATGCTAAATTAATTAATCTTCGAAAATTAGTGGTGGTGTAATGTTAAGTTACCTTAGTTAACAATGTTAACGATGAACTCCGAGTACACCATGATTTTACTATGCACTGTATCCAAAAGATGATATCTTCTGTTTAGAAAATGGAACAGTTTATTAAAGTAAATCCATTTCAGCCAAGACATCAAACCCTGAGCAGTATTGTGGGAGAACAAAAGGTTGATATTTCAAAAAGTAAGACACTTCTAGAGAACTTTGATTTGGGTTGTGCAAAGTTCTAAAGTTTTAGAAAAGAAGGGTTTCTTGAGAAAACAAAGTCTCTATATAATACAATCCCGCAGGCTAATTTTCCTTCCTTCACTTCTGCAATTAAAAAAATGAATTAGAACCACTCAGTTCTAAATTGACAGAGGAGTCATCAGTCTTCGGCGATTAAGAATTTCCAAGAAAAGGCGTCAAAGTCGATCTTGTCCGGGAACCAGAAAACACATTTTCTTATCCCGATTCTGTCAACGCTTCGTCCATATATGATCGATATGCATGTGTTGTCGTGGATGTAATACTGCTGTGTAGAAAATTGAAATTAAAGAATCCTACAACTACCACATGCCACTTTTTAAGATTTGGCAGAGCGATTCTGCAATTCTGTCCTTTCCAGCAAAAGTCTTGCTCTTCGTAGAATCGACTTCGTTTTCTGTCTGTGCTTTGAAGCTACTCCGAAAGAAATGGAGAGAAAAAGGAGATTCCCTACGAAAGCGATTCCAGAAAGTGAAAATTTTACCGAAACTGAGTTATAATCAGGGGCGGCCAACACAATAGTAAGTACACGGCAAATAGATACCCAGAGATAGCGCCGCGTACAATTGGTCTGTGAACTAAATCGTATGTGCATGTGTCAGTGCACATTTATGTACACTGTTAAAAATATTTGGAGTTCTGCCACACATCTACCAGAATTCTACAATACAGGCGTAAGGTAAAATTGCAATTATGGTATGGGAATGACAAAAGTGCAATACATGTATTGTAAGTATTGTAAATCGTGAAGCCATCGTCCGGCATTCCAATACATGGATTAGTGCGTCTGTAATACGAAAACTTACAACCAAAATTACTTAAAATGGTGAGTTAACGATCCAGGTGCACCGGGTCGAGCACCAGGTAGTTTAATACGTATTCTACGACAACTTTCAAAAAATTTAAATTTTGTGAATAATGAAAACAGTTCCAAATGGTCAGTCGACGACCCGGGTGCACCAGGTCGCGCTTCAGGTATCTTGGCACGTATTCTACGAGAACTTTTTCAAAATTTAGATTGTTTCAACAGCTAAAATGACTAAAAATTGTGAGTTGACGGTCTCGGTGCACTAGGTTGAGCACCGCGTAGTTTATTACGTATCCGACGAGAATTTTTTCAAAATTTAGATTGTTCAAACACACAAAATTAGTAAAAATTGTGAGCCGACGATCCGGGTACACCGGGTCCAGTACCAGGTAGTTTAATACGTATTCTACGAGAACTTTTAAAAATTTTAAATTTTGTGAATAATGAAAACAGTTCCAAATGGTCAGTCAACGAACCGAGTGCACCAGGTCGCGCCCCAGGAACCTTAGCACGTATTCAATGAGAAATTTTTCAAAATTTAGATTGTTTTAACAGCAGAATAACTAACATTGTGATTTAACGATCCGTGTGCACTAGGTCGAGCAACACGTAGTTTAATACATATTCGACAAGAACATTTTCAAAATTTATATTTTCTGAATGATAAAAACAGTTACAAAAGTAGTTTAGCACGTATTCTACATGCTCGGTTTGGTGCACCCGAGTCGTCGACTGACCATTTGGAATTGTTTCCATTATGGACGAAATTTAAATTTTGATTAAGTTCTCGTAGAAAACGTTTTAAACTACCTGGTGCTCGACCTGGCAGCGCGCGTACAATTGGTCTGAGAACTAAATATAATCATAATAGTATGCGGCCGTCCACTTCTCATTGCGTTGGCCGTCCCTGGTTATAATGGTTATTTGGTTTATCATATGTTTTTCAGCACTTTCAAATGTTTACATTTAAAAAAATAATTGCTTCATAATTATACATTCATAACTTTCAATTCAGCAATACCCAGGAAGAAACTATTGGAAATTAAATGAAATTGATAAACCCAGCAAGTCAAAGGATCTGATACAGAACCTAGTTACTCTATTACACTTACTAAGTTTCAAATTTGAAACGCAACCTTACTAGGTTTTTCGCAGTAAGTGAAGTGTTTTTAAAGACTTACTAAGTTTAAAAATGGATTTACTAGATTTTTATTGTACTCTGGTCACGTAATTACGAAGAAAGAAAACAAGCGATGCAGTTTCGTTTCTTTCGTGAAGCTGTTCCGAATATCAGAAAAAACACCTGGAAACAGGCTTCACTTCAGACTTTTACATTGAGTTCTCGACATTTTTTATTTTTTTTATTTTCAAGAATACCGGCCGGAAATTTGTTCGAATCGTCACAGAAATAAATTCACTTTTTAGTTTAGGGGAAAAAAATGATATTTAGTTGTGCCGCGATCCCCATAAAGTTTAACGCGTATTTCCCATAAGAAAAGGGATGTTTTTGTGAATTTTATTCAGAATCCTCAATATTATCTGAATTGAGTTAAAACACAGCATTTCTTTTCACAATTAGCCACATAATATGAATAAAATATCACTTTTCAAACATCCTCCCCGTAAGTCTGTTTTATAGGGTCCCAAAGAAACCCCACAAGTGAAAAAATGTGTTTTACGATATTTTAGAAACTCTTGGTTAACTAATTTATTATAGTCAAGGAAATTAATTCTTCAAACAATTTAATATTAATCCATTTAAATGATGCTGGAAAGGTAAGATTTTTTTTTAAACTGCTGACTCTTTTGTCCATTTTTTAATTCGAGTAAAATAACAATTAATTTAAGTAAAAAAAAAACGTTTGGAAAATTTATTATCATTGTTAATAATACTCTCTTAACTTCATGGCAAGATGTTTCTGGTTTTTCTGAAACTTTTAACTACTTGTTTATTTTTTATCAGAAGCGACTAAATAATTAACTAAATGTAGAAGAAATAATTGTCTAAACAAATTACTGTTGATTATCACTAACTTTATCTATATCGATATCTGAGAGTTGCCGTTTTTTTCGGAAATTTGTACATTTCTGTCCTTTTTTAATTATGTGAGATAATAATTATGGAAAGTTAACAAACACCTCGTTTCAATAATTCAATGTTGTTTATAACAATCTACTCTTAAATAAGTGTTAGAAAGTTGCGGTTTTGCTCAAATGTTTAAATTTGCTTTTCCTTGTTAGTTATGAACAAATTATAAATGAATAACAGAGAGAAACATATTTCAAAAATCTCTTTATTTTTCGTGAATATATTTCGGTTGGGGGGGGGGGCCTGATATCAAAATATATTCAATTCCAAAAAAAATTGTTACGCCTTGCAACAAGCTTCTTGTTGCAATTCAAAAATAAAACATTCACAAGTCGTTTGGAAACTATTCCTTCTACCTACTCCTAAATATTCCATTCGTTCTTTTTGTCTCTTGTGTAAGATACATTTTGTTTTAAATTATTTTTTCAAACAATGGCGAAGAGCGAAACTAATTCACTTAAAACAACAATACTATTCGGAAAATAATGTTCGTTAATGTTTACTTATTATTTGTTCATAACTAGAAGTTCATAGCTAAAAGTATTTTTTCCTTATGGGAAATAAGTGTTAAACTTCATGGGGCATCAGACACCTCTATATTTTTTTAAACAGAAAAGTTTATTTATTTTTATGTGAATTCAAACCAATTTCGGGCCGATATTCAGAAAAATTCAGAAAAAAAATTTTGCAATGCATTTTTGGACCACCCTATTGTGTATATGAAACGATTTTATAGTGTTTACAGTTTTTTATTTTTTTATAGCGCCTATATAACCAATACTTAATATCACTGTACAGTGACGGGCTGGCATGGAGGCGCAGCCGGGGTTTTCCGGTTGCCCCCCCCCCCCTTAGTTGGCGCCCCCTAAGCCATTCAAAGGCACCCTAAAAGATTATATTGTTTAAAGAAATAATTGTATGTTAGATTGCAATGGAAAGGGTGAAAAGAATATCCAATTACTAGCTTTACACTTGTACTCCTATAAGTAATACCAGTAAAGTAAAAAGAGTCCTTTAATTTCTTTTCAGCCATAATATCCCTAAGAAATTCCATAATCCAAAATATATTTATTGATTAAAAATGTATAGGACACCTATAAATGCATTTTTATGGGCGCCCGCTAATGTATCGATTTTTTACATATGTTAACTTTCGATAGCGCCTATACGTATTTTGAGGGAGTTTCCACATCAACTTATTTATATAAAAAGTATGACTCCATTTTCGCTTGCAAATATCAAAGGGGGCAAACTCATTTAATTTATTACAAAATCTCGACAAATTATCGGCTGTATTTAATTAATTTAGTAATTGTTAAGTGTAAACTCAATTTCAATCAATTTATATTATTACATTATTATATTATTATTACAATTCATTATATACATGGTATTGAAACAGACATATTTTCACGCTCTTATTTTTATAATTTAAAGAATAGTTAGACCACGAAACAAAATGTTTTATTTTTCATTATTTTTTTGTTTGATAAAAATTTGAATTTTCGTTTTTTCAACAAAATTCAAAAAGTTGTTATGACAGTCGGGGGGGGGGGGGGGGGGGGGGGGGGAGTCATGTTTTACACAAATCAAATCCGTACACGTTATACTCCTTAGAAACAATTTTTCCTTCTCTCTGATGCGCGCAATATTGGATTCCCGACCGCGCCCCTGGGTATCCGGTCCATTATCCATTAGGCAAAATTGATGTAAATGTGAATTCTGTGATTTTCTCAAGTAAACTGTTGCGATCATAACCCTGTAAGAACGATAAGAAAGTTATATTTAAAATTGATTTCTGCACTCTAATAAACGTAAAGTAAATCTTAGTGAAACACCATACCCATATTACGAGCCAAATAGAAAACTCAAAAGTAAAAAATTAATTTAATAACTCCATTTTTAATTCTGATTATGAATTTTCAACCAAAAAGATGAATTTTTTCTAAAATGGTAAAGCTTAACGTAAAAATGAATTTGTAGCAAAATATCAACAATAGATTCATATGTTAAACAAATAGTTCAATTTGCAATTAAAAAGATTATTTTCCTTACAAAACCCACGACTTTTAAGTATAACGAATAAACTGTTGACGAAATAGTCGAATTTTCAACTACAATTGTGAATTAAAAAATGTATCGATTTCTTTCTTCCTCCCGTGAAGATTATAACAGGGTTTTTAAATGAAAATGAAATTTATCACTTACCCGTTACTTGGCTGCTCAACGTGCTTACACATTTATTTTTAAGATATGACCTGAAAGCGTTAATAAAATAAAGACTAGACCAAAATGTCTAGTACCGGGCGCCAGGCGCCTGTGGACACGCCACTAAAAAAAGAAAAACTTTCGATTTATAATTACGAATTAAAAAAAAAGAAAAGAAAAATTTATAATTCGGATTATTTCATCTTTACCGACTTACTCAGTGGAGAGGATACGTGGGGGCGGCCCCTGAGCAAATTTGACTAATAATTCGACATTAAAATTACACAAATAATAATAATAATATTCAGAACATAAATTTCATTCATAATAAAATTAGTTAGCTTGAGAAACATGGGAAGGAAAATTGATTTTTCTTAAGATTTAACGATCGAATACAAACGATTGCATTGCACAAACAATTAAGTTAAGGATTTCCGGCAATTTAGACTTAACCTAGCTAGTTTTTCACTCATTATATCCGAACATGGTATCTACTTTTAATATGAAAGGGAAAAAAAGTTAAATATTTTCACTGTACAAATATAAAGAAAACAATGGCCGACCTTACAATTAGAAAAATATGATGTCGAGACGAAAAAGAAAACTCGCACCCACCTGATTCTCAAGTCCGTGCTCCTATTTCTTGTAGAATAATTTAACTGGTGTTGTTTTAATATCAGAGTAATTTGATTCCAATTTTCACTCTTGGATATTTGTAAGTAACAAAAATTGCTCGGAAAACTCTCTCTGACTTGAGAACGATACTCAACGTCCGTACCGTTCGCTGACAGCAATAAAGACATGAGAGGTTGTCGATGAGATAAAGTCCCAGTAAGTGTTCAAAACTTAGATTAATTGCCGAAATCAATAGTATGGTCTTTAAGAATTCAGTCCATCCTTCTTCTCGGTCCCGGTAATAGTAGAATTCCTCTTAAAACTACCTTATGTACTAAATGTGAGATTCTCGTGCAGCAAGAATCGAGTGGATCAGCGTGAGTATTTTTGTTCTCTTTTTCCTTTCTTTTACAATAACAAACAGAAAAGAAAAGAGAGGGGAAAAAATCATGTTACAAGGTCTTTAAAAAAAGACGATTTTTTGACGGGCTCTGTCGGCGCCATTTTGTATCAAAATTAAAACAAACAAAAAATGTTTTTATAAGTCCCAAAAATAAATGTCAATTGCAGGGGTTTATCAAAACGTATATATCACGTCTGGAATAGTATCCTCAAATCTCGAAAAATAAGGAAGACTCGAAACATCCCTAAAAATGTCAAAGATAATAATTTGAAATAATCAAAACTCCTGAGATAATAATTTTGGCAACCCTCTTTTACTCGGGTATTTTATACGCCTAGGAAGGAGCAAACTTCTACCGCAAATGTACTGATGGTGAACCAAATATCGGCGCGGCCCATTTCTGAATGAAACAGCGGTAGGTCCAGAGTGTTATCTTATCGACGATACTGGAATTGCTCAGGGAAGGCTGCCAATTGCATATACTTCAAGTGCAAATCTGGAAAATAAAATAACTTACAATTCCATCATTTTCCGATTTAACAATTTCCACATCTTGGACTAGCATCTTTCTTCAGCATTTTTTTCGTAGAACCTAAAAAGAGAGAAAAAAGTAGATTTTCTTTTGAACAAAATCTGATCACGTCCTTTACGTGTGCGGGATAATATCACCAGTTACAATCTCTAAAATTACGCAGAACATGGCTAAATTACATTTTAATGACCGAAATCAATTTCGTGATATAATTTACAAAAGGTTAATTGATTTTCTATTTATCTTTTTTTAATCTTCTCATCGTTATGTAATGAACCAAATGCAGCATATTAACATTTAATTCTTTAATATTTTATTCATTTTTAATTTCTCTCAAACGGTTCTAATTGTCTAGCAATAAAAAGATCAACAGTGGTTTCCTCCTTCCCAGGCGTATAAAATGCATCATATTTTTAATTAATTGAAAAAAACCAACCATTTTTGGAAAAAACGATCTCTTTGATTTTGTATTTAGCCCTATAGATTATGTGGTTAAAATATGACACCAAATAATCTATAATTTTAGGAGAATAGTTATCCTGTGTAATACGTGGATCAAAAATCAAGCATTAAGAAGCGCCTTATTTTGTGGCTGACTTTTTGTGAGCTGTGGCTGAGGATTTGTAGACGAGAAATCATTCAATTTTGGCAGTATATTGAAAGGTCAAGATCTACAAACTGCGCGATTAGTACTGTGATTTTTAGACTATTGACATTAGCATAATGAATAACAATAAATATGCACGAGCTTTTACTTTTTATAAGAACATAATCATTTATTTCAAAATACTTATTATAAATGATAACTATAGTTATAGCAAGCATTATTAATGTGAGTATACCCAGTGGGCACAAAATTTGGCAACGTTTTTACGACATCGTTACGACAACTTTACGGAATCCTATATCCATGTCGTTTCGGTGTCTTTGCGATATCGTAAAGACATCGTCAGATCATATGACTCATTTGCCATATCGTAAAGACACCTTAACGACATGGACATACAATGTCGTAAAGTTGTCGTAAAGATGTCGCCAAATTTTGTGTTTTAAAATTTGTAGAAACAAGACATTTTACGAATATTAAAAAATAGAAAAATGTTAGTTGATGTTAGTGAGTGTCGACCGGGTATAAAATTCAAATAATAGATCTAAACTCTTGTCGGTACAATGGTCCAAAAAATCTCATTATTAATAAACGTTTCGCTCTTCGACGAAGGGCCTCTTCAGTAAAACACAACTATGTACATAGCCTAAACACAGGAAATGAAAGCATCGTAAATCATATTGTTATAAACAACCCTTTTCCCTTATTTTAAGTATTCTTTACCATATAATAATTCAATGAAGATACTCATTGGTAACTTTATGGAGTGAATCATGCCAAGTGTAAGAAATGAAAACTTTTTGTTTAAGACATATTCGTCAAAAATGGTAAAAGTTAAAATAGGAGAGAGCTGTTGGCTTCCATGTTGTAGGCCCCAATGGCGAAGTAAGATTTCATAGTTCAAATAGTGCGCTATGTTTATAAATTGCGCATTTGACGTCACAGATTGATAGGAGATCGGACTCTCTCTTATCATCTTATCTTGGGTAAATATTAAACATATTGTATATAATATTTTAAGATTTAGTGAAAACAATTGTTTTGTTTAAAAATGTATCTCTTTTGTAAGAAATTAAATCCTTATTTCAAAGTAATAAATTACAATTAATTATAAATAGTATAAAAATATATCGTAAATTCAACAATAATTGGTATTATTAATCAAATTCCAATATAAAATGCTGAGACCTTCCATGTCAGTTCTTTTGATGACAGATACTTTTTTCTTTAATATATGGATCATTTCTCTAAAAAGTCTTTGTCTTTGGTCAGTCTCGATACCTAAACTGTTAATATTATCAAAGTCAAAATGATGTTGCTCCGTATGAGAATGATAAAATAATGCTAAGCTTCTGTCATCATGTTTACAATCGCTCCCTTACAACTTCTGCAGTTCACACAATATATTGTGTGTGTCTTTTAAGACTCTTCCTCAAGGGATCCTTTCCATTCATGAAACATTTAGGGTCATCGTGATCAGAGTACAGAATGACCTTAAAACCCAATTTTCTAAAAATGTCTTAAATTGTTACTGTAAGATGCAATATAAGGTAAAACCAAAAATTTATTAGTTTCATTACCGTTAAATTCAAGGTTTATATTGTTATTAATCGCACCAGATCTAAGTTTTCATTCCTAAATTCGCGCTTGGAAAGTCTTACTGCTCTATCGACCAAAGAGTTTAATCACACTTATTTTATATTCAATGGGAGTAAAAGAGTTAAAATTTATATATCTCCTCGACTAATATGGCTTCCCATACCAATCTGTAAACAATTTGCTATTTTCTCTCTTTACTAGAGAGTCTTAAAAGGTTGTGCTCAAATATACCCCCTTCCCCCTATAGTGAAATTAAGCCTTGTGTGAAATTTGTTAAACTTTTTTAACAAATCATTGATGTTGTTTCTGTGAACATAAGTCAAAACATCATTTACGTACCTAAAGAAAAATCTAACCTCGTGTGGAATGGTTTTTAACCTTTCAAGATCTTCCATGATTAAATTTGCAACAGATGCTGACAGAGGAGAACCTATTGGTACCCCACAAATTGGTTTGTAGAACCTATGGTTGAAAACAAAATGTGCATTTTCCGGACATAATTTTAGAATTTTAATCAAATAAACTTGCCGAAGAATCGTATGCGTGGTTATTTGTGACTATCTCTTTTTCATGCTCGCAATAATAAGTTTGTAAGAGATGTTTGTAAATAATGCCGTGTCATCGAGAGAAAGGATCTCAAAATTATCCAGCATATCTTTAATTTGCTCAATTTTGTGTATAAAATTGAAACTATATTTTATAAATGTATTCGTATTTCCTAAAGTGTTTTAAATCGCTAAACTTAGAAATTTGGATAAATTACATAAAGGTAACCCTATAAAGCATGTGACAGGTCTCACAGGTGTATTTTGTTTATGGCCCTTTGGTAGCTCGTGAAATTTAGGAGAAACACCATTGTAACTTTTTTAAAGTTTACTCAATTCTGGGTTCAATATGTTGGTTTTAATCATATCCCCGATAGTAGAATTTAACTTTCTCTTAAATCTACCAGTTGGATCTTTATTTAATTCCTTATAATGTTCCCCTTATCTAATTGGGTTACGAAGATATTTATATTATCCTTTATAAAGTTTTAAAATTATAGAGCCAAATCTGCATACTAAAAATCTTTTCTATTTGAGAAATTACTGAACATGTACCTAGTGAAAATATTGTTGAACTTGGATCTTGTATCATTCTCATATTCTGCATCTACCATATACATCTTATTTTCGATATTCGCAAGAGACCTCTATATAATATTGCTTTTATTGATAGGTATTGTACGAAATTTATAAACGAGACTTAAATAGTATGCTACATCATTGGAGATCACTTCATTTGGTCAATTATTTTTCCATTTTTGGTTAGATGATCTATTTTGGTACTGGTAACATTTTTTAAAGTTCATTTATATTTTTTTTCTTTGATTTCTCAACAAGTTATTTACCATATCTATTTAGATAAACCATATGTGTTTTTTTAAATTCGGTGAATAGTTGTAAATCCACAGATTTCAAAATTATCATTTCTAAGTTTAATCTATAAAGCTGATTGCTATCAATTAAAAAAAAATATCCCTAATTTCTGTCGTTAAAACTTGAATCTTTAACCTCATGTTGAAGGATCGAAATTGATTACAACTTTTCTTAAAATTAAAATGCAAATTAGGAACGTAATTTATTAAATGTGGTGGGAAAATTCTATTGTTTCTGCAACGTAGTAAGAATCTCCGACGATTTTGTAGCTCTTCTATACACTTACTTAATTTACTCCATTTTCTTAAATTTTTGACTAAATCTCGATTCCCAATCCTTTAAAAGAATCCATTCGTGTAAACAGCTTGCTCTATAGTTATAACCATTTTCTTCCATCCGTGTTTAGTGATTAATTGATGTTAGTAAGTGTCGACCAGGTAAAAAATTCAAATAATAGACCTTCAATGTTGTCGGTATACTCGTCCAAAGAATCTCTTTATTAATAAAAATTTCGTCCTTCAACATTATACACAATATGTTTAATATGTATCCACGATAAGATAATAAGAAAGAGTCCGATCTCCTATCACTCTGTGACGTCAAATGCGCAATATACACACCGGACTATTTGACTAATGAAATGTCACTTCGCCATGGCGGCCTTCAACATGGATGTCAAAATCTCTCTCCTTTTTTTTAACTTTCAGGGCACAGCCCCATGAATTAATATTAGCAGAGCAGCAGATTTGCGGAGTAGTTTATTTTACCAATCAGATGATTGCAGGGAATTTGCTGAAAAATGTTCCGAAACTGATAAGTTCGACCCGCGCGGGGACAAGAAATTCCGAAAATTCATAATATTAAAGAAAAACCCAGGATTGTAGGGAGTTCAGATATTTTCAGGGGTTCCAGAACATTTAGAGAATGTAGAGCATTTACGAAATTCAGGATAATGAAAGAATTGATAGAACTTTAGGGATATCAGAGCATTAAAGGAATTCAATACATTCATGAAATTGAAGGAATTGAAAGAGTTCAGAAAATGTATGTAATATTGAAAATTCTATTAATGCAGGAGTTTAGGTGATTTAGAGAATTTAAAGAATTTAAGAATTTGAGGCAAATCAATTTTAATTTTGTTATCAACCGATTTCTGTAACTCTTTAAATTAATCCAATTCAATGAGTTTATAGAATTCCATTAATGCTCTGAATCCCCCGAATTCTTTCAATATTCTTAATTTCGTATTCAAAGAATTTCAGGAATTCAGAATATTGAAAGTAATTTAGGATATTTAGGATAAAATGGTGAAAAACTATGGGGAATTTCAGGGAATGCAAAGAATTTTAAGAATTAAAGGAATCCAGAACATTAACGGTGTTGGATGATTTCAGAGAATTAAAAGAATTTTGTACATTTCGCTGCATTAGAAAATTCCAGGAATTCAGATAATTTCGGTAATTTTATAGGATTAAGGGAATTTAAGAAATTCATCTCCGAATTTAGACCCACGTGAAAAGATTTCCCGGAAAATACTACACGGAAATTCCAGTTGGAAATTCCATTGAGTTTCCATGGAAATTCTACTAAGCTTTCGTTATCTGTACCTCTACCCCTGATCGATTTCGGAAGTCCCGTACTTGGTCCCAAAACAATTGGTTTTCACCAAGTGTAAAAAATACATATTTCTCGAGGAGTTTGAGTTCCAAATAAAGATTAACCACACATTACCCACTTTTCTCAGGGCCCGTCATTATACAACAATCTTACACAATTTGAAAAATATTGTAGCCACCAATTTCCTTCTTCACTTGTCAAATCTGCAACTCTACTGATATCTGTCCATGCACGGAAAAAAATTCTTGAGCCGAACGAGTGAATCGAAAATATATTTAACTCAAAGAAAGTGTACGCTTGGTTTAAGTAAAACGTTTAGTTAGAAGAGTTAAACATTTAGTAACTTTATGTAAATTGTTCTCGTAAAGCAGTAATTTGGACAAAATTGCTTAGTTCGAAAGTTTATTATTTTCGACAGATTATGTATAATTGTATTATCTTCAGATTAGAAACAAATTTAGTTGTTATAGAAATATATTAACTTACAGTAGCCAATATTTCGTCTGGTACCGCAAAAATGAATTTGCCTGAAATCCGTGTAATGCATTTGGAGGTCAAGTTTGTTGTTTTTATCGCGTTTCTTGATATTTCAATATAGTTATCGCCTACAATCGAAACAAACGTAAATTATTATTATTGTATCATAAACTCCATTTAACATTAACATTCGCGCAGATTTTAAGTGGTAAAAAGCGTTTAATTGTCCAAAGTAAATCACAACTGTCACTGCTCCCGATTAGACCGTCGCCATTTTATTTCGCTGCTCCCATAATGCACCGGCGCTCTTCCGATAATTGCTTCAGGCACCTATTCTTAATATACCTATTATAGCTATACTTATTAAGGGTTTGACTATACGATATCCCTGGTATATGGAAAATGGTAAAGGATTTTCATTTTCGCTGATCCAGGAATCTTTCTAAATTCCTTCGTTCTTTTTTTAGCTAAATTTTTAGCTATAATAAGGAATAATATCCCTGTCACAGCTCAATTTTTTTTACCGTGTGGGACTGCGCCCTTACTATTTTTGGCAAATATGTCTTAAACTAACAGTTTTTATTTCTTCGACTTGACATGGTTCACTCCATATAGTTACCAAGGAGTCTCTCCATCAAATTATTATATGGTACAGAAAACATCAAAAAAGGGAAGTAGATTGTTTATAACAATATTATTTACGATGCTTTCATTTTTTTTGTTTAGGCTATGTACATAGTTGTGATTTAATGAACAGGCTCTCCGTCGAAAGGCGCAACGTTTATTAATAAAAAGATTTTTGGACCAGTATACCGGCAACATTTAAGATCTATTATTTAAACGAAAATAACATTTCCGATTTGTCCCAAACTCTGCGATTAAATCTTTTAAAATTCTATTTCAATTATGCCCGATAGGGTGGTTCAAAACGCTTTTTTAGAGGGCAACGATCCCCCCTCCCTCATTTCATTACAAATCCGAAAAAATAAATTCCCTAATTTTTATTTTTTTTAATTCTTTATTTTAACAGGTCCTGATTTTGGCTTGAAGTTTCCCATGTAAAATGAATGAAGAAAATCACTTTTTTGAGTTCTTTAGATAATTTGTTAGGGTTTCAAAAAATGTGACGGGAAAGTATAGGGGCTTGTAGATAATTGTCCAGCAAAGAATTTTATCTATCAGACATATGGGTTTAACACTCCTAACACACCCCCACGAGTACCTGAAAACTACCCTTCAAACAAAGTAAGTCAATTCTTCATGAAATTGACCGTTTGAACACTGTATTCTCGTCTTTTTTTACTTCAAATTATTAATATTGGTCAATTAGAATATTTATTATCATTGGTTAATTAATTTTTAATCATACCAATGAATGGAATCTGTTTAAATGATTTGAGATTTGTTTTTTATTTCCCTTAAAATTAATACTATTAGTCTAGTAGAATAGTTAATAACCTTGTCTGATTAATTTTCAATTGTTTAAACAAATGGAATTTGTTTTGAAAAATTCAATTCTTTTTTTCCCTAAAAACTATTACTATTGGTCTAGTGGAATATCGATTAACATTAGTTTATTATTTTCTAATTATATAAACAAATGAAGTTTCTTTTAATAATTTCGTTCCGAATTTTTTCAATTGAAGTCATTACTGTATGTGTAGTGGAATATTAATGAATATTAGTTTATTACTTTTTAATTATGTAAGCAAATTTCATTTATTTAAAAAGTTATTTGTTCAGAAAAAATTCACCGAACTACCATTTTGTTATCGTTAGTGACATAAATTTATTTTAAAATATTTTCTAATTGTATAAACAATAAATTATTATTTATTTGAACCAATGTTGTTAAATATTTCACTAGACTAATAGTAATAACTTTATCTAAAAAATTCAAAAAAATAAAATTAACCAAACATTGTTGATAAATATTCCCCTAAAGAAATATTAATGATTTTTACAAAAAAAAATATTTCTAAGTCACTAAATATTTCAGTAGACCAATAGTAATAATTTTTAAGGAAAAAACGAATTGTCGAAACAAAATTATTTAAACAAATGTCATTTGTTTAAATAAATAATAAAAAATTAATTAACTAATGATAATAAATATTCCACTAGACTAATATTAATAATTTTAAGTAAAAAAAAAGACGATAGTTCAAAAGGTCGATTTCATTAAGAATTGACATTTTTGGTTTTAAGGGTAGTTTTTAGGTACTCTTGAGGATGTGTTGGGGATGTTAACCCACATTTCTGTTAGTCAAAACCGGCACCTGCTAAAATAAATTAAAAAAATAAAATAAATAAATAATGGAATTTCTTTTTTCGGATTGTGAATAAAATGGGGGGGGGGGGGGGGGTGATAGCTACCCTCTAGAATGTAAAAAAAAATTTGCAATGGATTTTAGGACTATCCTAATGCCCAACCTAGAGTTATTAATCGATTCATTTCAAATTTTATAATATAAGGGGCCCAAAAGGAAACTTGTCAGTGCTAAAACGTCTTACAAATATTAATTTTAAATATAATTTCACAGATTTATGAAATTTGATTTCTTCCATCCAGCCTAGTTGATATCGTATTTATTTTGCTTACAAAAATTGTTTACAGAATATATGTGGTCTAAAGTAAAAATTATTTACGCCACTTAGTGATCCTAAATATTGGTTTTTTTCGTATTGCGCACGCTTCACGTCAACAGCTGGATTGGTTGCCTTTGGCGCGCTTACTAAAAATGATCTATTTTGTTGTTCTTTTGAATAGTTTATTACACTTATAATTTTAAAGTGCATTAGGATATTATAAGTAATTTTAAATTAATATTTGTAATAAAAAAGGCATTCATTTCTTTAAATTTAGAATGGATTGTTTAATTTTAGGGAATAAATATCAAATAATTATTTTAATTTTCACTTTCTGAGTCTATTTAGTGATCAAAGAATTTTAAAAGTATTATTTGTTGAAAACAATTTTTTTGTTTATTTAATAATTTTAAATAAGCGCTCCAAAGGCATCCAATCCAGCTATCGAAGCGACGCTTGCGCTCTAATTATAAATATAAAAAATAACCTCAACTTGAATGAATGTACGTATAATCTGATCGGTATTTCATATCCTTTATCTGTTTTGAGTTAATGTGCCAATCGTATGTTTTCACTTTGACTTTTGAGTTGATGTATTTATCATTTTCTATAAGATTCGTGCTCCAAATATTAGAGAATCTTAATAAAAAAAGTTGCCTCCAGAGAGATTTGAACTCTCGACCCCTGGTTTACAAGACCAGTGCTCTAACCCCTGAGCTATGGAGGCTCGTGTCATTCCGTTGGACAGTCGTGAAAATAGAGAATTATTACTGTTAACATTTCGTTACCCAAACTATTGTGTTAACATTTTTCCCTATTTTCTTAGCAGCATTTATTGTAAAAATTCCATTCTTTGTAGATTTTTAAATTTATTTCTGAGTGCAACAATCAGGAAAATGATATTTTATCCTGGAATAAATTCTAGAAATGAATCTCCATTTAATAACATGATTAAACAAATGTGTATAGAGGACGGAAAGAATTCAATTCATTCAAAAAAGTTAGAATGTAATTATAAATAGCGCTATCATAATGAAATAATTAACAAAGGTTTAAAGTTAAAAACATTTTTATATTGCTTTAGACAAGAGCCGGAACATTTACGTCATACGTCAACAGAATTATTTTGTATTTTTAGCAAAATTCGAATTATTTAAAAACAATCTGGAAATCTACAAAAATTTTAAACCATATGTACATTTTTGAAGATATTAAGGAAAAAGCGTTTTAAAGAATTTAAAAATGTTTAAAGAGAATAAACAATATTTGAAGACATTTTTTTAATGTTGCACAATTTTTAAAATTTTTGGCAAAATTCGAATGATTAAAAAAGATATTTACAAGGTTTTAAGGTTTTGAACAAAATTTATATAATTTGAAATTTGAAAAAATCTCAAAACAAAGTTTAGATTTTTGAAGATTTTGAAAACAATTATAAAGCTTTCTGAGCATTTTTAAAGGTTTCAAGGAAAATTAGTTTGCAACTTTAATCCAAATTTTTTATACTTTAATAAGGAATTATTGACAATTTAAAATTTCTAGCAATTTAAAAATCATCTTTAGATCAAATTCTGACGTCTAAAGTCTAATCTAAAACATTATTTATAATTTTCGATTAATGTTAAGTTTTCGTTACCGGATACCCTTCCATTAATAAATGACGATTTTCGTACAATATAATTTTTTACAAGAAACTGATATAACAGAGTGTTTGTTTTAATTAATTGCTTATAACAATTATACAAAATGTTGACCGCAAAAGAAGACGTTATCCCACACGAGCTACATTTGTTTATATTTTTATTCATATTTTATTTTATATTAGATTCCACTAAAGTTGAATTATTTCAATTTAAATAATTCAAAATTGAAAAAATTGCTAGACGTTGATTTTTTTTTTTTTTTAAATCAACAGTTCCAGTTTCAAATTAAAAGAAAAAAATAACAAAAACGTAAACATTTTCATTTTCACGTACAAAATTTAAAAATTTAGAAATCGAAAGTTTAAAAGATTTAAAATATTCACCATAAAAATTATTCAATTTAAAAAAAAATTATCATTTTTAATTTTTCCATCATTCAGCACTCTAAAAGGTTCTTTATTTTTCTTAAAACTCATGTAAGGAGAGATAACGTAGGAAAATACAGCATATTCATATTAAAATTTCCTTTTACACTAAAAATTGTATTGTACTATCTCTCATTAATTTGACCATATGGTGGTTTAATCTTTATAAATTTTTTTTTTTAATAACATTCTGCCAACGGCCATACCACGCTGAAAACACCAGTTTTCGTCTGATTACTGAAGTTAAGCAGCGTTGGGAGGTTGTTGCTTGGATGGGTGACCGCCTGGGAACGCCGCGTGCTGTTGGCATTCTATTTTTTATGCTTCTTATTTAATTCTCATTGTTTTCAACTTTTATTGAATTTTCATTATACTATATATTTTATTTTTGTATAGCTCATGTTCTCTCTCCGACACGTCCACCATTTTTTTCGCTTCGGAAATAGACTTTTTAAGCAGCATTTAAAGTAGTAACATTAAAATTAATTAATTTGTGATATTAGAAATTATATATTCTAAATTTAGATATAGTATATTTATATTTATTTAAAGAGAGTACAATATATAAATATTTATTTACTTGTTGTTCAGATTGAAGATTTATAGAAATTTCGTTCTAACTTTCAATATTTATTATTCATTGAAGTAAATTAAATTCTTAGAAAATTAAAATCAATTGGGGTCGAGTACACGGAGAGCAGGCTCGTGAGTCTCGTTATTTCACACAAATATGAATGAAAATATTCTGCACAATATTTATAGAATAACTGAAACAAAATTTTAACATTTCTCTACAATAAAATTAATGTTAATATTTTAATAAACTTTAAGTATCAAAATTTTTGAATAATGAAAAATATGCAAGCAAAATACAAGTGAGTACCAAAGGATATTTTTTATTTACACAGTATGGACCTCACAAATTTTTATTTTTAACAATATTCATTAATATTGGTCTCATTTATATAAGTTAAAATGACATCATTCATAATAAACAATAAAAATTTTATGTTTTAGCATTTTAAATTGCGCGCGCACAGCAACGAATCAGAGACCGAGCGCGACGCATGTGTAGAAGAGTTCGGGGCACTACGAGCACTGCGTCCGACTACTGCCTTCGCTAGATTGAATCCGGGTTGTAGAGGGCTCATCAGTCCTGTTTACCAAATTTTGTACTCAAATTTGATTTTCACAAAAATATATTATGAACCATAGAGCGACGTCATCAAAATGTCTTATCTTAAAAGATAATTTTGTTCTCTCAAATTTTGTCGTATGTTATCTCGTTTTCGCAAAAGCCGTGAATTTTCTTGTTTCGGATGAAAAACATATACTATACCTAAATGGAAAAAACGAATTAGAGTCAAGAAGAAAAAGTTAAACAACTGCATTAGTTTAGAAAATTATACCACACTTTACAGAAAATTCCCGAAAACTTTTTCATATTAATCTACGTTATTATTGCTGTTAGGGGTTGAAATACTATTTCAAATATCTCAAATTTGTTACTAAGGAGAACAGGTGCTGCGATGACTGACAAGAATTAAAATTAATAAATATAATAATTAGAAATATTACGTGTATAAACATTTCTAGTTCAAAATTGTGCTGTTTTGAAGAACTAACTTTGAAAAGGGCTTTTTTCCGGACCCTCAAATTAAAAATTGTTAAAGCTTCAATTTAGTTACTTTTTAGGCCAAATCGTTTTCATGAAGTTTTCAAATCGATTTTGATACAAGCCTTCTTACCGGGCAGCGATTTGTGGACGCTTAGGAATCTTTTCTGAGAAAGCGTCACATATTGCGAATTTGAGCACGTAAGACACAGAATAACAAACATTATTCTTACCTTTCTCCACCCCTTCCAATCCTTGTTTGCTTCAGGAATTGAGTTGCAAATTGTTCCACACTCCTTCCACAACTACTGAGACATTTTATACGTGAAGTCCGCCGTAAAGTTCCCATGCCTCAATTTTGAATGCTTCGTTACACACTCTACAAACAAACTTTTCTCTTCAGTAGTCATATTTTCCCTTCAATATGCCATATTTTGATTTGTTATTTACCTGTAAATTAAATTTTCTCAATGAAACAGGATGCACAATATACAGGTAAAAATAATTTTTTATATTCATTTTGAAACAATAATATATCTAAAAATTGCGTAGATTGTTTTCTAACCTATCTTTTTCGCAATTTCCGTCAACGTCTATCTCCAACTGTATGGTTACATCGAGCCAACATACCCCCAACATTACACTTTCTTCTGCACTCGCCACGGCATTTTTCTATGTACCGCTCACACTTCAAAATACACATCGGCAACGTCGCACTACAAACAGTGCTACTATACCGAAAGCGTTCTAGAAATTTTGTGTTCCAAAAGACCGCTCTAAAATTTTAGCATTCTAGAATATTAAAACGATACTCGAGAATAGCACCCCTGTTCGTTCGAAGAAATTTCCTCTTGTTTTTCTGTATTCAACAAAGTTAATTTAGCTGGTGGTTGAAGTAAAAATACCTAATTGTATATGTTTTGCGGTCATGACTTTTTCTATACATCTCGGCTTTAGTTTAAATATCGACGGCCATGACTAACCTCACATTTGGAAGCTGCATTAGGAAGTTATCACCTTATTCTAAGTGACTAGTACGCACTGTTAAATGATAGAAAGTTAAAAATTAGGTCAATTTTATTTCAATTAGTTTCCTTATTGACAATTATTTAATCTAATATCGCAAAGCGAATAGTTGCTTTGACTGGCGTTCATGTTACTGACAGCGCGATTATCAAGTATGTATTAAAATTTTATATTTTAGATTGATATGAAATATTAATGAGATCAATATTATCGATTTAATTTTTAAAATAAATTAAGTAAATTAAATTTTATGTTGAAAATTTATAATGTCAAAATAAAAATATAACTGTTTTGAAGAAAATTAATCTATTTGACTTGAAAATTCAACAGTTTGGTTACATTTTCTTTTACTTCTTGACTGAAAAATGTTTTTTTATAAACATTTGAACTATTTTCTTAAAAATTCGTCTTTTTGGTTCGAAAATGTAGCTTTTTAGTTATAAATATCATCTTTCTTGAGCAAAAATGCAACTGTGGTCAAAAAATAATCTGTTTAGGTTCAGGATTCAGAAGTTTGATTAGAAATTAGTTTCTTTTTTAAAATTAATTCGACTGCTTTCAATATGTAATTTAAATCTTTGTTGATTGAAATATCAACTATGATATTTTTTGGTCAGAATTTAACTTTTGGTTAACCTAATACTTCAATTTTCTAAAAAATTCTTGAATTTTAAAATAATAAAGACTAATTTTCTACCCAATAAGATTAATTCTTATCGAAAAATATAATAGTTTATATTTTAAACAAAAAAATTTTTAATTATAAATTAAACGTAACATGATTTTTTAACCAAATAAGATTTTTTACTGAAAAAGATATATTTCAACCAAATTGTTGAATTTTTTACCATAATAATATTATTTTTAACAAAACAGTTGAATTTTTCTCAAAAAAAAATTCAATTTATAATTAAAATGATAAATTTTCGAACCAAGAAGTCGAATTTTCAACAAAATAGTTAAAATATTGATCAAAACTGATTTTTCACTCAATAAAATTTTTAACCAAATAATAAAATTTGTAAGTAAAAAAGAAATTAAAATGTTTCAATACTTTTTTCAATGTACGTATTAACTTGAATTAAGATGAATTCTAATTTAAAATTTACTACCGACCAGTTAAATTTGCAAGTAAATATTAAATTTTAATGCATACTTACTAATTTTATTTAGAAATTGAATTTATGAGTTATTATTAAATTTCTTAGCGAAACAGCCCGGTAATAAGCGTCGAATTCAGAAAAATTAAGAATTTATATTTCTATGAATACGCGATTTTTCCTCAGTCCAAAAATCCCCCTATACGGGAACAGAAAAAGTAAAAATCCTATTCCTCTCAATCGACTTAGTAAAATTTAACGAAAGAATTTAATTAACCTATGTTTTATTATTAAATCTTTCTATAACTTGTAAATTAAAAAAATATTCAAAATTATATTTATTTACATTTTAATAATTTATTTAAATGTCTTAAAAAATGCATCGAAGAAATCTATTTAAATTTGTGAATTAAAATAATTTTAACTCTATATAGAGGCGGACTTGAATTGATTGAAATAAAATTTTCAAAACTTATATTCCACATGAAGGAATTAAAACAATTTATTACAAGCATATTTTGTGAAATTTTTAGAAGGAATTCAATAATCTAAAAAATTAAACACTTTTGAGAAATAGAAGACATCTCTGTGAGCTTATCTGTCGGTACAATTACAAGGAATTAAATATATTGAAAAAACGTTCTGTTTTGGGGAATAGGAACCTATGCGTCGGCCGCTATGGAAATAGAAATAAATTAGTTTCTGAGATATCCTATTCTTATAATGACATTTTAGACAGATGGAAAAATCGCGCATTCAAAGTAATATAATCTTCATTTTTACGCTGAAATCCGAAAATATTAATTTTTCTCTATGCAACGCTTATTACCGGGAGTTATAAAAATTTGAGGTTAGAATTAGAGGTTTCAATAAACTACTTTGAAGAATTTTTTAAAAATAAGTTATTAAACAGTAATCACAATCCATTCCTTCTTTTTAATGTATTATGTAATAAATTATAAGCAAATTGTGCCATTTTATTTTGATAAATTCCATTGGATTTTCCTTGTCCCAGTATTGGCTCCTTTGGTGTTCCACTTAAGGTTATGCCCCAAAATTCGCGTCCCACTAATGGGCGATCTGAATAGCTTAAAAAAAAATATACGTTTATGTTAATTAAATCTAAAATAAATCATGTATTTTTTGTTCTAATTGATCAAATAATATCTTAGTCACTTATTATAACGGATTTCGTACAAAAAATTCCAATTCACCCTTTAAAAATTGTGATTATGTGGGTTAACTTAATTAATGATATTATTTAGGTAGAAAATTCATAAATTTTTTTTTACACTAAAATAATACTGCGAAATTTAAATAAAAACACGGCGAAAGTTACCGTCTCACTAACGGAAACGCAATTTCGCAACTCACATTCAAGTGTCCAAAACTGAAACAGACAGCGACAGCTCGTCCCCGTTCAGGCAATTTAGCCAAAAATTTATCCAAATGCGGGACATTCAAATATTCATAATTTGTCAATGAAATCGCTAATGAAGTTATTAATTTTATTATTAAACGTATTAACAATGTGCAAAAAGATTACTTTTTCTTTTATTGTAGGAAATTTCAATAATACAATGCTGCAAAAGTTATGCGGAAAGTTTCGAAATGAAAAAAAATAGCAAACTTTGTTGCAGTTCATTTACATTTCATTTACTGAATGTGTAACTGGCCAGGAGAAAATAAATAGTGGTAACAAATTGGAAAAAAATTAAAAAATAATAGTACATTTTTACTTTTTAAATTTATGTTGGAATATTAAAGATACTCAATGTTATTTATTATTGTCTCAGTATTGGACATAATTTTTACGTGGTCCCAATAATGGTCGGTTTACCTTATGTGTTTAAAATGAAAAAAAATTGTCTATGAGAATAGTTGCATTTTCTAATCAAAAATATGAGTTTTCAACAAAACCGTTGAATTTTTAACTAAGAAGAAAAAATACTTTAATATAAAATTCTTAAATTTTAAACCAAACAGTTCCACTTTTATCAAAGAAATATGCAATTTCTAGTAAAATAGATGAATTTTTTTAATAGAAAGAGAAATTTTCGAAAAATTATTGAATTTTCGACCGAAAACGATTTTTGTTTGATTTTGTAGCATTGAAATAAGGTGAACCAACCATTACTGGGACAACGTAAAAAGTATGTAAAAATGTTATATTCTTTTTGAAGTTCTTTTACATTTGTTAGCACTATTTATTTTTGTTCTGAGAAGTTATACACGTAGTAAAAAATAATTAAAAAAAAGTCTTCAAAAATAATAAAAATAAAATAAAATTCATAACTTTATTAGCGATTTTATGCGATAACTTATGAATATTTTAATGCCCAGAATTTGGACAAATTTTTGGCGAAGTTGCCTGAACCGAGAAAAGCTGTCGCTGAGTGTCTTAGTTTTCGACACTTGAACGTGAGTTGCGCAATTGTTTATAAGACATAACCTTGCCGTTCAATTGATTACACAGGCCAACAATTCTCAGAACCAGAGACCAGACCTACTATACCCGAAGGTTTTTGCTGCGCTGAATCCGAATCTGACCTCAGAAAAATTCCA
>NC_046657.1:157952760-157971036 GCF_010883055.1 Belonocnema kinseyi
TTCTGAGGTCGGATTCGGATTCAGCGCAGCAAAAACCTTCGGGTATACTAGGTCTGGTCTCTGGTTCCGGACCTTTGTCAAATTTTTTCGGCCTGTGTTATTTATTCTGAAAAAGTCGTTCAAAGTAGTTTATTGAAATCTCCAATTCTAACCTGAAAGTTTTCCAACTGCTTATGTAATATAGGATCGCATACTTTAAACTTTTCAATAATAAGATTATTATTATCGATTTACCTTTTAAGATGAATTAAGTACATTAATATTTCTGCTGAAAATTTATATTTTCAAATTAAAAATATAACTGTTTTAACCCTTATTGACCCAATTTGTCCGTTTTTGTCCTTCAAATTCAAGCACGGACAACTTTGTTAATTATGCTGGAAAAGATCTGAAAATGTATTGGCAGGTATATTTAAGTGTGTTCTTTCAGAATTTGACCCTAAAATTGTGAGAAAACCACCCCTTCCCACCCTATTTTTCAATTTAAAAAAGGAAACGTGATTTTGTAAGGTAATTTTCTTTAATCGCATTTTCGATGCGAAAGAGGTCTTGACAATAGCTGAAATCACAAAAACTTTGGCTCAAAATGTCCAAAAAATAAAGTTATACACACAAAAAATTCATTTCTCAACATTAAGGGGTTGTATGGCTATCCCTAAAATAACATATTTACGAAAAACCGCTATCATACGGATTTTCCTGAAAATTAAAAAATTAAATTTTTAAATAAAAAATAAATCAAAAAGGAATATAAAATAACAAAATAACAATAAAAAACTTTCTTTATAAACGTCTACCTCCACGCGGTAAGAACTGGAAACATTTTTAAACATTTTCGATGAAGCGGCCACTAGCATAGTTTTTGCTGAGGGACAAGAAATCATCAGGCTCAGGAACATTTTAGAAGGATTTCTGTGCTTTTTCTTGTCCTACTACGTGTATGGCTACACGTACGGAGTAAATTTTAAGTCTTCGGAATTCATCCAACGGTAAGTTTACTATAAAAATTGATGACATCTTAGCTTACTTATTTAAATTTGTCTCGTATGTAAAATTAATTATTCTTAACCTGACAACGAAGTACTATTAAATAGTAAATTAACAGAATGTTCATATGTTGCAGCATTAGCTGTAGCAAGGGCTGGCAGGCCATACAATAAAGTTACAAAGATATTGAACCCAGTTGCTGCTCAGTGGTCTAATATCTTATGGGGAAAAGATCATGAAGATATGATGAAAAAGATTCCGCAGTCTGCCAAAGCAATTCATGGCAGAATTGCAGATCTGGCCAGTGCAATTCGGCAGCAATTGAAGGTAAATCTGCAGTACAGTGACGTATTTTCAATTTAGTTTGATGAATCAACTGACGTCAGCAACGTTGTCCAATTAATAGCATTTGTGCGTTACATTGGAGCGAATCGCATCGATGAACGAATGATTTTTTGCGCGGGCTTAACCGGACAAACGACTGGTGAGTTTCTTTACCAAGCAACTACGGAAAAAATGAGTTGTTTTTGTCATAGATTGAAGAAAATGCACTTGCATCTGTACGAGCCATGTTAGTGCAATGACAGAAAAATGGTGGCTTCATCAATTTTCTTAAAGATATCGCAACAAACGCTGAATGGCTTCATTTTATGATTCATAAATATGTCCTTGTTATAAAACATATGCCGTCAGATCTGCGAGATGTGATGAATGATGTCATAAAAATGGTTAATTTGATGAAATCTAGTGAATTGAACAGTCGTTTATTTTTAAAACATGTGTGAGGACTTACGAGCTGCTTTTTCTCAGTTACTCTATCATATTGAAGTACGTTGGCGGTCAAAAGGAAAAGTGCTTCGTCGTTTGGTAGCTATCAGTGAAGAAGTGTTTCTTTTTTTGTGTGATTCAAACAATATCGGGGCTTCAAAATTCAAAGATAACGTAATTGCAGTTCAGTATGCGATCGAGGGTTTTTTGAAGAAGATAGATTACAAGGTCACGGAACCTGAATGTAATCAATAAGATGCCTTCTTTTCACTCTCAGAGTGTCTGAAAGGCCATGTCAAAAAATCCAGTGTCAAAATGCTCTTTATCGAGCATTTGACAGGATTTCAGACTGACATTCGTGAGTTTTTTCCTAAACAGTGTGAATTTGCGAATAGGTGGGTCCTTAACCCTTTTAAGCCAGTTTTAGTTGATCATGCCTGATTAGAAATAAAAGCCTAACATCAGCTGATTGATCTCTCTTTTCGTGAGTGACTAAAAGCTGATTTTAAAGAGCACACGGTTTCTCAATTTTGGCTTTGTATGAAACGGGAATATTCCGAACTTGCAGAACAGCCCTACAAATTCTAGTACAGTTTAATACGTCCGACTAATGCGAATTCAGTTTTTCGTCTATGACTCACTTAAAAAATAAGTATAAGAACAGGTTAGAAGACGTCGAAAGCGATTTATTGTTAAAAGTTTACGCGTTAATGAATCTCAACATTAAGAGATTAGTTAGCGCAAGACAGGGACATCCTTCGCATTAATATCGTATGCAACGCATTTAATCTCTTTTTGCGTTTCAGGCTTAGATTCGAAATGTTTCATATTTTTAAATATTTATGTCTGAATTTTCTGTTTTAACTTGTATTTAGTTTTTTAAATTTCAGTTTGTATGAACGGAGAGACAGTAGAGCTGCAGGTAAATATTGTATATAATAATAATTTTATTTTATGATATATGACATTTATCAGCTTTTTTGTGTCACGAGAGACAGCGAAGGAAGGGGCTTTTTCACATTGAAATCTTGAAGACATTTATTATTAAAATTTGTAATTAAAAAAAGTATATAATTAAAAAGAAACAAGGCATTAGCCGTCGCTTCAAATTTTGTTTCTGAAAGAAATTAACTTGTATCTTTCCTGGAAAAAGTTTAGTAATTCGCTTTTTACTTTCGAAGCTTATTTTATTTTTGAATTCAATTTGTTGAAATCTGAAGGCCATTTATTATTACAATTTTTAACTAAAACAATATATGATTCAAAAGAAACAAGTCATTTGCGGTGGCTTCAAATTTCATTTTTCGAACATTCAAGTTGTATCTTTGCTGGGAAAAGTTGAGTCTTTCGCTTTTTACTTTCGGGTTTTATTTTATTTTTAAATTCAGTTTGTTAAAATCTTCAGAGAATTTATTGTTAAAATTTTTAATTTAAAAAATATTTAATTCAAAATAAAGAAGTCATTTGCCTTCGCTTCAAATTTCATTTTTTTTTTGTTTTATCTTTCCTAGAAATAGTTTAGTAATTCGCTTTTTACTTTCGGGGTTTGTTTTATTATAAAATTAAATTTGTTAAAATCGTAAGGGAATTTATCATTGAAAATTGCAAATAAAAAAGTATATAATAAAAAAACAAGTCATTTTCCGTCGCTTCAAATTTCATTTTTCAAAAAAACTAATTTTTATATTTCCTGGAAAAAGTTGAGTCATTCGCTTTTTAATTTCGAGTTTTATTTTATTTTTAAATTCAATTTGTTAAAATCTTAGGGGCATTTATTGCTATAATTTGTAATTTGAAAAATATATAATTCAAAAGAAACAAGTCAATTGTCTTCGCTTCAAATTTCATTTTTTTTACATTTTCATCATTTATCATTGAGAAAGTATTAGAATTGTAAATTTGACATCACACTTTTTCAACGGATCTCCACGTTTCGAGACCCCCTGAATCCGAAAATCAGGTTTTCACGATGGCGTTCTGTCTGTCTGTCCGGCCGTCCGTAAACACGATAACTCTCGAAAAAATGAACGAATCAAATCCATCTTTGGCACACTTTTTTTAGGTCCTAAAAGAAAGAACGAGTTCGTTAACCAGCCATTTTTGATAAAAATTCAAAAAGTAAGCGCATTTTGAAAATTTTTAAGACCACTTTTTTCTGAATTTGAAAATTCTATGGACGGATATTTATAGTAATAAAAAAAAAACAATTTATCTTAATGACTTTTTTCGATGAAAAGAAAAATCTCAGAGTTATAGCGTTTTGAAATTTTTTAAATCAACCGAAAATCAAAATTTGAAGCCGAAAAACACACGATATGAAAAAAGTCAGAGGAAGAAAAACATTTCTTTTTGAAATCCCTACAACATTATCATAACCAATTTTTGGATTTTCTTCAAAAATCGAAAATTCAAATTTTGATTGCAGAAAAAATAATGGAATATAAAAAATTCCATTTTCTGGACAAACTATGTAGGATACAAAAAAGATGAATTAACAAAAACGGTTATCCCAAAAAAGATCTCCAATTTCGTTAAGAATCACTTCTTGATAGGACGCGTACTTTTTGTTTTATCCGTGAAAAATAACGTTGAGAAAAGTAAGATAAAAAAAAATGTGTCGAAAAACGACGAAAGTTACGAGAAACAAATCCAACAAAACCTGTTTACAAATGTATGTAGGAAATCGAGCGCGCAGCACGCGTGTCACGATGAGAATATGTACGTCAAAGCCTACAGAGCTTTGAGAAACTTAATCTTTGACTATACTTATTTAAGTAGACAATTCAGAATATGAAGGCGCATAAATACTGCCATCTAAAAGAGATTTTTTTGATAAAGTTTTTTTCAAGCATTCCAAATGCAAAGAATAAATATCCGAGCGCGAAGCGCGAGGTGTAAACCGTGTTCAACCTTATGTACAACCGTATGTACAACCGTGTTCAACCGTAGCGCCCTCGGCGCGCTTAAACTTGCGAGCTGCGCGCGCAACGCGCAATGAGAATGTACCCGCAAAGCGGGCAGATTTTTAAATTTAAGTTTTATCTTTCATAGAAAAAGTTTAGTCTTTTATCCATTTTATTTTATTATATATGAACTTTACCAGCTTGGTTGTGTCTCACGACTTCTTTTACATCCAAATATTCATCTAAAAAAATGAACAGAAGTAGAGTAAACTTCAATAAATTGAATTTATTGATAACTTAAGTCAATGTTTTCAATTGAGGTAGATTTAACTGTTAATAAAAATGTTAATATTTTAAAATATTAATTTTAAACTTCCCAAGAAGAATTTTAGATGCAAATAATCGCAAAAAAATCACAGATTTCGAATTTAAACTTTGAAACCGCTAATAAAAGAAATTTGAAAAAATTTATTAGTACCTTTTATAACCATTAAGTACTCCATCTCCCAATGAACCCTGGCCGAGAAAAGCTAACACAACCGCACCTGATGCAGGAGAACCATAGTGTTGACGAACAAAGCATGGCAGACGAAAAAAATTTCTTGGGTCAACCCTGCCCTGACCTGAAAAGCGCGCAAAAAGTTTGCCGAACACTGCTTTAGAGGTACTGATGGGTCAAAAAATAGAATGAATGACAAAAAAGGATTAGAAACTTCGGAAAGAATGGAAAATTGTCAAAAGAGAAAGATGCCCAAGTGCGAATTGCCGGAGCTGAATACACGGCCCAGTGTTGGTCCAATTTTGGCAGCCGAAGATCGGCTAAAGTTATTGGGCCAATATCGGCATTTTAATCGGCCCATTGTTGAGCCAGTGCAGGCAGCCTATAATGGCTATTTATAATTGCCGATCCTCCACCGATGCTTAGCCCAGAATCGGCACTGTTTCACCAAGTCTTAGTTCTAGCACCTAATAAACAAATCTTACACGAAAGATAAACAAAATTTATTGAAAAATTGTCAAAGTTCACGATGAAATTTGTTAAGTTCTGTCATTAAAAATTGTTAATGTTTATAAAAATTTCATTTCTTGTCATTGCAAAAAGTTGTAAAGCAGGCTACAACAACAAAAATTAAATATTACGCGAAGAAAAATTGTAGTCGATTTAAATTATTTATTTAAAAATTAGTGTATTGATATTCCTGTTAACATTTCGTGTATTTTACATTCACACAACGTCACATAATAATAAATAATTAGAAAAAGAGAACTTAAAATTTGGTTCTTTAACTTTTCTGAACTGCAGCTTATGATGATGGCTTTTTGACAGAGTTTCAACTTGTCAGTTTAGCGGAGTGGTTAGCACGCCCGGCTGCTAGGCGATAGATTTAGGTATATAGATGTAGGTTCGATACCCCGTAGCGTTAGAAATTTTATTTGAAATATAATGTTCAAATTGTAATATGCGTATTCAGTCTAAACAGGACCATTAATATTTATATTCAAAGTACTCGCAATCAATTAATATTTATTTTTAAATATCTTTTTTGTCATATCCTTAGACCGTAGCCAGTGTTAGCCCGACGATAGCAGCCAAGCCCTGGCTGCCATGTCAAGGCCATAGTTATCAATTCGGCAATGGCACGACGATGGCAGCCAAGTTTGGTCCAATATTGGTACCCAGTGTTGGGCGGACAATGGCAGCACCCAAACCTTGGCTGCCAAGTGCAGGCCATAGCTATCATTCCATCATTGGCGCGATAATGGCAGCCGAGCTTCGGCAATATTTTGCTGACTATGGGCCAATGTTGGGCCGTATGTGACTTTGTACTTGGGTAACAACAACAGCACACGGTATTCCCAAGCGGTCACCCATTCAAATACTAACCGCGTCCAACGCTGGTTAGATGCAGTGATCAGAGGAGAACTGGTGTTTTCAGCGTTGTATGGCCGTTGCCGGAATAACGCGTTTATTTAATGCATATCATAAAATGCATATTTATGTAATTTAATGTTTAGGAATTTGATAACTTTAACCTTGTTCTTTTTTGCAAAATATAAAATTACAATTTCTACATTCCATGAGCGTATAATCGCAAACCTCGTAGCGGTCGTGGCATAAAGAAAAAAATTATAAATAATTCGTCATAACATTTATTAATAAAAATGCGTTCTACTCGTATCCTCAAATAGCAAAATGGATGCAGGCTACAAAATATGTTGTGGTAAATAGTATTGCATTAGATTTGTGAGACAATAATTTTTTCTTAAATTTTTTCTGACTTTCATGAGAATTAAGGGCATGTGATACTTACAGTTTCCCCGGCTTTTTTTCACAAAAATGAAAAATTTTAAAAGCTGAATTCGGAGATGCTATAAAATATCATTACGGACGTCCCCGGACTCTTTTTTGAGGGATAATAACAAAAAAAATTTATTGTGCTAAATAAAAATTCTATGCATATGCATTATTTTGAGGTTACGTCGTTTTTCACCTCTGCCTTTCCGATAATCTGGAAATTATTTATGAAATAATCTTTTTTGATTGCCTGCAAAAAGGGTTAGTTCCGGGAGATTAGTTGCTATGTTTATTTATAAGTCCAAAGTTTTCGGCCAAAAATATTGTGTAGTTTGGAAGTAACGTTTGGGTGAATTGTAACACACATAACGTCGAAATATACACGCACGTTATTAGCAATATCAAAAAATTTTTTATGAAAAAAAAAACACAAAAAAAGTCTCCCTTGCACTTGGTTCCAAAGAAGAGAGATGAATGACGAGTTTGCGGGGACTATCGCGCATTAAACGATAGAACTATACCAGACCGGTATCCTGTACCCTACCTTGAAGATTTCGCACACAATTTACACGGAAAGAAATTTTTTTCGACGATCGATTTATTGCGAGCTTATAATCAAGTACCAGTTGCCCCTGAGGATGTCGACAAAACAGCTGTGATAACGCCCTTTGGGTTATTTGAGTTTCCGTACACACCTTTCGGGCTTCGGAACGCAGGTCAAACTTTCCAACGTTTTATGGACGAAGTAGTGCACGGATTAGATTTTTCTTTCGTATATATCGACGATGTACTCGTTGCGTCGACATTAGAAGAGGAACATCGTCAGAATCTTCAGATACTGTTTCAAACGTTTAACGAGTACGGTCTGTTAATCAATGCCGCGAAATCCATTTTCAACGCGACAGCGGTCGATTTCCTGGGTCATAGAGTTTCCAGAGAAGGAATCGAACCGCTGCCGGATAAAATTGAAGCCTTGAAAAATTTCCCACAACCTCAGACCGTCAAGCAACTCCGTCGATTTTTTGGTGCCATGAATTTCTATAGGGGTTTCATTCCAAAACCAGCCAAGTTCCAAGCAGCATTAATTGAATTGCTAAAGGGGAACGTAAAAGGTTCAACACCCGTGATGTGGACTAAGCAGGGCATAGAAGCTTTCGAGACATGCAAAAAGGTCTTGGTAGACGCAGTCATGCTAGCGCATCCGGACCCACAAGCAACTCTGGCTATAGTCAGCAACGTCTCTGATCATGCCGTGGGAACGGTACTTCAGCAGCTTGTTGGTATAGATTAACAACCGCTGCCGTTTTTTTTTTCAAAAAAGTTGAGTCCGGCGCAACAAAAATACGGGGCCTACGATCGGGAACTATTAGCAGTCTACCTCGCAGTGAAGCAATTCAGACACATGGTGGATGGCAGAGAATTCACTATTTTTACTGATCACAAACCTCTGACGTTCGCTTTCAAGCAGAAATCAGAGAAATGCTCACCTCGTAAGTTTCGATACTTGGACTACGTTAGTCAGTTCACAACCGACATTCAATTTATTTCAGGAATAAAGAACGTAGTCGCTGACGCACTGTCAAGGGTCGAAGAGCTCTCGCCAACTGTCGACTATGATCCTCTTGCAAAATCGCAAGTTGATGATCAGGAACTCACCATAATCTTACTAGGAAATACTTCTCTGCCGTTAAAGGAAGTTCCAATTCCAGGATAGAACGCAATTGTTTACTGCGACGCATCCACTAAGTCGGCAAGACCTTTTTTAAGGACACCTTTCAGACGAGTCGCATTCAACTCCGTACATAATCTAGCACACACTGGGATTCAAGCGACCGCGAAACTCATCGCACAAAAATTCATTTGGCCGTCGATGCAAAAGGATTGTCGAAATTGGGCAAAATGTTGCCCACAGTGCCAGCCTTCAAAGGTAACAAGGCATGTCACATCACCGATTAGAAATTTTTTTTTACCGTCTACCAGATTCGAGCACGTGCATATTGATATAGTGGGCCGCTTACCTCATTCTCAAGGATACAACTACTGTTTAACGTGCATTGACCGGTACACCCGTTGGCCTGAAGTTTTTCCGGTGGAAAACGTCGAAGCGAAAACTATCGCAAAATGCTTTTTCACTGGATAGATCGCAGGATTCGGAGTACCACTTCGAGTAACAACGGATCAAGGAAAACAATTCGAGTCAAAACTTTTTAAGGAACTCAACAACCTCACTGGAACAGAGCATTTCCGGACAACTGCGTATCACCTTGCAGCGAACGGACTCGTGGAACGATTACACCATCAGTTCAAGGCTGCCATCATGTACCACGAGACAGAGAAATGGGTTGACGTTTTACCAATCGTTCTTTTGGGAATCAGATCCGCACGGAAAGAAGATCTAACAACTACATTAGCAGAGTTGGTTTATGGTGAACCTCTTCGACTACCTGGGGAATTTCTTTCGCAAAGTGAAGGGACGAACAACACTTCAGATTACGTTAAAGAACTAAGAAAGCATTTTGCCTCACTTCGCCCTACAAGTGGCACGCGCCATGGCACAAGACAATCTTTTGTTTTTAAAAATTTTAAAACGTATTCACACGTACTTGTGCGTCTCGGCATTTCCAAAAAGGCATTGCAGCAGCCCTATTTAGGACCGTTTCGAATAATCAAACGATCTACAAAGACATTTACAGCACGCGTGCGTGAACGAGATATCACTGTATCTATTGATCGTCTAAAGCCGTTCTACATCCTCAGTGAAGATTCAAACACAGAATCAGGGCAGATACCATCTACCAGCACGGATCCAGAGAGTCAGTGCAAAGTTAATGCCAGCAGTGAAGAACGACACAATAAGCAAGAAAGTGATTTGCAGGTCCAGCAGCAGCACACAACACGGATCTCAACTTTTCATTTCTGGTTTTATGTATTTCACTTAAGGTAAATTTGTTTTTCTGAGTTTTGGAGCTTAAGATCTTTCCACTCTCAAAATATTTTCTCAGATTCAGGTAAAAGTGTCTACGTGATATTTGAACAGCAAGCACAGAAAAACGCTGGTGTTAAATTTGTTGCAGCTCAAATTTCATTGTGCTCCCAGTGATCATTTGAGAGAGTTTTCAAATCTCAAATATATTCCTCTGAACGTAGGTGCTCATGTGGGCATCTAGGGGAAAGTATCATTTGGAGACTGAATTTTGACTCATGCGGAGTTGTGGAGTTCTGAACCGCACTGTCAGCGACCTGAATACCTGTCAAAGCAACTATTCGCTTTGCGATATTAGCCTAAATAATTGTTAATGAGGAAACCAATTGAAATAATATTTACCTAATTTTCAAATTTCTTTCATTTAATAAGGCGTACCAGTTACTTAGAATCAAATTATAACTTCCTAATGCAACTTCGAAAAGTTAGGTTAGTCATACCCGTCGACATTTAAACTAAAGCCGGGATGTATAGAAAAAGTCATGACCGTCTGTATATACAATAAGGCATTTTCACTCCAATCACTACCTCACTTCACTTCTTTGAATACTGAGGGGATAACAATCGACCAAATGCATGGGAATCGGTTAATTTTTGCTCTATTTTTCTAATATCTTCGTAGAAAGTAATTTTTCTGTATAAGTCCAATTGAAAAATAGTTTTTCGTTTTCAGGGACTATTTAATGCAATAATAAAATAATAATAATTTGCATTCATGCGTGCGTTAGGGCTGAACGCTGCTTGTCTACCCTTTGAAGGGCGATTCATAATTATATTAAAAAACAATTCTTGTAATTTGAATAAATAATTATTAAAATAAATACAAAAATGTATACAAATTGTTTAACTTTTAATTTAAGATAAGAAAAAAATTATAACAACACATATATTTGACGAATAACAGTTTATTTTCATTGAATTTGAAAGACTAATATTTCTCAAAATATTTGTTAATAGATACATTTTTTTAAATACCATATGATATTTCAGTAGCTTAATATATAGAAGCTAATTACAGAATATAATAGTGATAATGTTTGAATAATTTTAAAACAAAATTTCAGATTGTTCTTTTTGATTAAGACGTGACAAAACGACGCTTGAAGTAAAAAAAAGAAAGCATAACTACAATGCAGTCGTGATAATTTATGTATTTATAGGTTATATAATTATATGAATTCCCAGAAAAATACATACAAAATATTAAAAACTTATAAATAATTATTTTCAATCACTTTTCCAAGAAATTTCTTTTTAAATTAAATGTTTCGTGAAATATAATTTGGTCTTTGGTATTCAGTGAAAATAAACTGTTATTAATATAATATATGTGTTGTATTTTTTTGCCTTAAATCAAAGTTACACAATTTGTATATATCCTTGTGGATATTTTAATAATTATTTACTCAAGTTACAAGAATTGTTTTTTTAATGTAATTTTGAATCGCGCGCCAAGTGCGGTCAATGAGCGGTCAGCCCTAACGCAAGCGCAGTAGCTCAGAGTGCCAACATTGGCATCATTGGTCCACAGCATAAACCGGAAAAATAAATCAAATCAGCCGGCAGGAAAAAGTTGGCATATCAAAGACTCAATTAGGTATTTTCACTTTAACCATCAGCTAATTTCACTTTGTTAAAAGCTGAGGGGGAAAAAGGGATCAAATGCAAGGAACAAAACTTTATTTCTGCAATATACTATATTTGTAATTGATCATCATTATTATTATTTTATTATAATTTCATTAAATGGTAATTAAAAAATAAAAACTATCTTTTCACTACATTTATATAGAAAAAATTACCTTTTACAAAGATGTTAGCAAATGTGCAATGTTTTACGAAGCTCCCAATGTTTCATGAAACTTTTCATCAGGCTAAAGTTTCATGCAAATTTACATCCCTACTCATCGCGGAAAACAAATTTCTGTTTTTATTATACAGTTGTATTTACCTTATCTTTCATTTACGACACTAGCCAGTGCAGATTAGATATCTAAGGTACCTTTAAACTTCCGCAGAAAATCTAGTGGAAGTTTGTTCGAACGACCAGCCATCAATTTCGATGCAGACGGTCACGACTTAGTTTGTACATCCCGGCTTTGGTGGTTTAAATGTCATATAGGAGGTTTTGACTAATCTAAAATTTGGATATTATATCACGCCAAGTGCTATTTTTATTCCAAGACTATTTAGCCGCTGATAAATGGGAGGAAATAAAAAGTTAGGTAATTATTATTATAACTTGCCTGCTTTTCAACATCTGTTTCACTTAAATAACGACCGACAAAATGATCTTGACAGGTGACTTACATTTTGTAGACGACACTTCACGTTGCACTGGATAAGAAAAAATAGTGTCTAAATGATGCTTTTCCCCTAGATTCTCCGAATGAACCTGTGTGGCTCAAATTTGTTGCAACTCTATTGAACACCGATTTCGGTGTACATTGGAGGATCGGCGATTTTCTGTGAGCGGTCAATTTTATTACCCCTACAGTTGTAGTTGTTTAATAAATAATTAATTGTTTTGTTAAATAGTTGTTGGTTTATTCGAGTTAACAGTCATCAAACTACAATGGCTGTTGTTATGTGATGTTAGATCAAAATTAACAAGCATGTTAATTCAGAAACATTTTAATAATTACAAAAATAATCAAAACCTAAATAGGCGGCCTGGTAGAAAGTTTTATGGCTGAAGTCTCATGAAAATCAAAACCGAATCGGGGAACGATTACACAGCTCAACAAAAAAAAAAGTTTTCAGTCCCAGAAACCAGAATAGGTTTACCCTATGTTTTTGAGGTCGCTGAAACACATTTTGTTTCTAACCTCAAGAACGGTGGAAAATCGCTGATTTCAGATGAAACATGATTCCCGCCTAAGAAAAGTGGTTATATTCAATGTTTTCAAAGTCGCTGAGTATGAATCCGGAGTCTTTGTGGTCTTATGATGTCACGAATCGCCTTTAACCTAAAAAATGTGTCAAATGGGTAAATTTATAAAAAAACATGTCTTTTTTCAAGGTGTATGTTCTCTCTTTAAAGTCCAACAAATGTCTGCCATTCATGTTTATATACCACCTCCCTTGGTAGCGACGTTCCATCTATTTAATATGTTGATGGATTCTTTCTCCATGCTCTTCACTGTAATCACCCAAATTCATTGAAAAGTAGTCAATTCCTTTAAAATCGTGCTCATATGTATTGCATATCTTGATGAGTCTGATTACTTTCTGAACATCGATGTAAGCAATGCTTCTTTTATATTTTAATCAAGTTACATCGTTCTTACAGAAATAGCAATCCTCTTAGCTGTGCAATCGGTGTGGACATAGCAGCGCAAGTTCCAATATGGCGACGGTAAACGGCGGAGGCGCAGTCAAAAATATAATATGTATGTAAATATATAATAATATATAAATATATAAAATATAGTCAAAAATATATATATGTATGTATGTAAATTTTGCAGGCAAAAATATAATATGTATGTGAATGTATATATGTATGTAACATCGCCACAGGATGTTTCAATCATAGTATTAAATTAACTCATAACATTCCAATCTTATCAGTCACTTGACTTAGTCCGTGGCTACGATGTATAATCAAGTTCACCCAAGTAAAATTTTAAAAATAATAATAAACATCATATTTATCGTAAGTTCTAGACGGTTTATTATTAGGGACTGTGAAGGATAAATGGTTAACACTCCGATTAAATTTCAAACCGTATATTTTGAGAAGAAACTGAAATTAACCTTTGAATTTAACAAGGTAACAGTCATCGCACAGCTATAGTTCACGAATTAAAAATTGCTAGGGATTGAGAACTTGTTCGCACCTTACAGGATAAAAATTGAATATTTAACAAACAAAAATCTAGGATCGTCTAGGACCCGAGAGCCCGAAGATGGAAAAAATCGATGACCGAAGAAGGGATGAACCAGATGGTAGGGATAGACGGAAGCTTTGATTGGTTGTTACAGACGGTGATAGAAAATTCGGATACTCCCTTTTTGTGACGTAGATTTTGGGAAAAACCCAGGCAACAGAGTTGGAGGGAGGTTTACTGTTCTTAAATAGATTCCCTAAACTTAATAGCTTTCTGGCAGGGATGAAGGCCCTAATTGCTTAGTACAGATGCATGGGCCTGGCCTTCGAACCTCCAAATCGTTTGATACAAACAAGGCTGTAAATTTTATCGCTGGAACGTGAGTTTTTACCAGTTTCGCAGACCAGGAAGGATTAGTTGTAAATTTTACAAATGCAGTCAATAGACTTAAGTTTTAGGAGTGAAGCCTTGCGAATTTTCTATTTTCACTTTCGAAAAATTTAAGGAATAAGATACGTTTTCTTAAATCTAAAAAGAAATATTAATTTTACAACGAAACATGCGGCCCCTTTGAACGGATCTGGTTCAACAAAAAAAACTGCTGGGTAAACGTAGCATTAGTATCAGTATTAGTAAAAATATCACATGCTCAATATTGTCAGGTAACCTAAATTGAGTAAAAAGTAGTAAATGATAAATACAACTCAAACGAGAAAAAACATCAATAGATAAGCATAAATCATAAGAAGTAAAATACCAATATATAACCATATTCACATGGAGTAGAAAAAGCGTAGTGAAACATAATCATAAAGAGACAATAACCGAGAAGCCAGTTTAGTTGTGTACAGTGTCCAGAGGAAGTGGACACAATTTTTTCACGCTTCTCTTGTAGATTCCTTTAGCGGTCTTTACAGAGACCACTCGCACAATACCAACGCGTCCAGGGTAGGTATCGATGACTCGAGCCAGTGTTAACTGCACTGGTGGTGCATTGTCTTCCTTGACGAGGACTATCGTTCCGATAGCAATGTTGGCGGAACCTGAGTGCCATTTTCCACGAACGGTGAGCTCGTTCAAATACTCCTTGTGCCAGCGGCACCAGAAGTGCTGTCTCATCTGCTGAGTACGTTGCGAAGATAAAAGCCTAGTCTGCTTTTCATCACGAAGGTCTTCCTGAGGGAAGCTTATTAATGGCCCACCAATAAGGAAATAACCTGGAGTTAAGGGCCGCAAGTCATTAGGATTAGAAGACATTGGACTGATGGGGCGGGAGTTTAGGATAGATTCGGTCTCAGTTACATAAGTATGCAATTGTTCAAAAGTCAAAACGGCATCCCCGACTGTGCGTAAGAAATGATACTTGAATGATTTAACCGCTGCTTTCCAAAGTCCGCCGAAATGCGCTGTTTCAGGAGGAATAAGGGACCACTTTATTCCCTGACTGTTCAAGTAACCTTTCACTGCTACATTGTGATTTGTACAGTTGAAAAGTTGTTTGAGTTCGTTTAGTTGTCTGCTAGCACCTTGGAAATTCGTACCATTATCGGATCTAATTTTTTCGGGCTTTCCTCGTCGCGAAATGAATCTTTTCAGACTGCCAAGAAAGGCAATCGTAGAGAGATCGCTTACTAGCTGTAGATGCACAGCTTTAGTTGCAAGGCACACGAAAACTGCTACATAGGTTTTAACCTTTTTTATATTGCGATATCGTCTTTCTTTTATGTAGAAAGGTCCGCAGTAGTCGACTCCGACATTCAGAAATGGTCGAGAATATTCTAATCGATCCGAGGGTAGGTTTTCCATTTGATGATCAATACCGCGAGGCTTTGAACGAAAGCATTTAATGCACTGATGAATTAATCGACGCGTTACATTTCTCCCATCGATGGGCCAGTATCGTTCTCTTACAGAGTACAGGGTAGCTTGAACTCCCGAATGTTTTAACATGAAGTGAGTGTCGCGAATAATAAGATCAGTCACGTGATGTTTTCGTGGAAGCAGAATGGGATGTTTCTGATTATATGCTAAGTCTGAATGGGTGAGCCTTCCACCTACTTTCAAAATTCCCTGATCTAAAAACGGATTGAGGTTAAGAATTTTGCTCTTTGAATCGACAGCTCCCTTATGTGCTAAGCTATCAATTTCTTTCGCAAAGGTATTTGCTTGCGTGAGTTCAATAATGCGTTCTGTTGATAATTTTAGTTCTGTTTCAGAAAGTTCGCAGGTTAACTTTACAGAATTGCTTTTTTGTGCATTGTGACGAAATCGAAAACAATACGCGAGTACTTGCTTTAATTTTTCAAAGGAAGAAAATTGTTTGAAAACGGTTTCAGCTTCGTCAGATTTGTCTGAGTCGTTAGACTTGTTTAATAAAGTACTTGCCATTGCAATCTGCGACAAATTGGATTTACGTTCGAGGATTTCGCACCTTTTTAATTCCAAGTTAGGCCAACTGCATTTCTCCTGGATAAGACAGTGAGGACCGCGCTGTCAAAATACGATGTCGGACATAAATTTGTCTGGTAATTGCCCCCGAGAACATAAATCGGCAGGATTTTCATTCGTGGGTACGTGCCTCCACGTGATATTAGCGACGTTTTGTATAATTTCTTGGATTTTCGCTACTCGATTTGACACGAAGGTTTTTAAAGTATGTGGAGGTGTATTAATCCAATGCAGAGCCACTGTGGAATCTGACCAGAAAATAGTTTGACTGAACTTTACATGCTGCAATGTCCAAACAGTGGCCTCGTAGAGACGTGAAAGCAGAAGAGCGGCGCATAATTCTAATCGCGGTAATGTTATTGTCTGTACTGGGGCGACTCGAGATTTCGAGCAAACGAGAGATGAATGGTGCTGGCCCTGCTTATCAGTGGACCGCAAGTAAATGCAGGCTCCGTAACCCTTCTCGCTGGCGTTACAGAACCCGTGCATTTGAACATTAATTGTGTCGCGAGCAAGTACGCACCGATTAAATCTGATTTCATTCAGGGATGGTAGTTGGTCTTTAAATTGAAGCTATTCTGAATGAATATCTTTAGGTAGCGGGTCATCCCATGCTGTTTGCATTTTCCAAAAAATCTGCATGAAAATTCTACCGTAAAGGGTAATGGGGCCCAATAATCCTAAAGGGTCGAATATTTTAGCGATTTCAGAGAGGATGATTCTTTTTGTTATTTTATCAGTGTTATCAAGCTCTTTTACGACATAAAGAATCGTGTCCTCTCTGGAATGCCAGCAAAGTCCTAATGTTTTTATAGTGTCTGAAGAATCGAGAGATAGTACTTCAGTTTTTGATTCTTCTCTAAAATCGCAAGTTAAGCGTGGGTAGTTTGAGGCCTATTTCTGCAAAGTTAACCCACCCTTTCCAACGAGCTCGACAAGTTCATTGCGAAGATCTAATGCATCCTTGAAACTAGCAGCGCCTGTCAACAGATCATCTACGTAGAAATCGCGAGTGAGAACTTGAGCCGCGACAAGGTAAGAGTGACCTTCATCTTTTGCCAACTGGGATAAGACTCGCGTTGCAAGAAAGGGTGCTGAAGCGGTACCGTAAGTTACGGTTTTTAACTGATATGTTTTTATAGGTTCGAATGAACTTTGTCGCCAGAGAATTTTTTGAAAAGCTGAGCCTTCGTGAGTGACCTCAACCTGACGGTACATCTTCTCGATGTCAGCTGTTAGTGCAAAAGAAAATGATCGAAAACGCGTATAGATTGTAAAAAGATCATCCTGTACAGTTGAACCGACCATGAGTGAGCCGTTTAACGAAATGCAGCTCGAACTTTTCGCAGAGCCATCGAAAACTACTCTAATTTTTGTCGTTAAACTATTATCTTTTAGAACAGCGTGATGAGGTAAAAAGAAACCGTGGTTCGTGGGAACGTTTTCTTGGGTTTCAAACATGTGACACAACCTCTTATATTCCTGAATAAACTCTGAATATTTTTCTGTAAACATAGGATTTTTCGCAAATTTATTTTCTAAAGCTTGGAAACGTCGCAAGGCCATTTGATAAGAATCGCCAATCTCACTCTTCTTATCATTAAAGTGTAGAGATACTATGTAGCGACCAGTCTTGCTTCGTGTCGTGTGAAGTTCAAAGTGATCTTCACAGTATTTTTCTTCGTTAGGTAAGAGTTTTACAGAAGGGACTTCCTCGATTTCCCAAAATTTTGAGGGTTCATCTGAGGTCGAATTGACTTCTGTCTGAGAAAGGTGGGAAACTACTTCTCTACGCTGAGATATCTTGGGATAAATTGTATCAGAAACTACCCAACCTAGCTTGGTTTTCTGGAAAATCGTCTCTTGACCTTGAATCTCAATTTGACCTGAACATAAAACTCTATAAAATTGTCGGACACCTGAAAGGGCATGAATTTCTCCGCGTTTATAAAATTCAGGATCTGCTAGATATATGTTAGATGGAATCTGAAATGAATTTCGATCTAGAGGTATTGCAGGTAGTTTTTTCGTTACCTGATCAACAAGAAGAAAATTTAA
>NC_046657.1:157971136-157972967 GCF_010883055.1 Belonocnema kinseyi
GGATCTGCTAGATATATGTTAGATGGAATCTGAAATGAATTTCGATCTAGAGGTATTGCAGGTAGTTTTTTCGTTACCTGATCAACAAGAAGAAAATTTAATGTTTTTTCGTAATTATTGAATCGCGATTTAATTGACGCAACTACTGAATTTTTTACTTCAGTGGCTACTGAATTCAAACCAGAAACATCTATGTCGACTGGATATTTAGGAATCTTGAGAAGGGAGGCCATTTTTTCAGTCATATAATTGGACTGCGATCCATTGTCTAATAGAATTTGGCAAGTATGCGGTTTGCCCTCGTTATCAAATATGTCTACGACTGCGGTAGAAAGTAACATATACGCGTCTGAATCATCTTGAACTGAATGAGCTTGCATATTGACTGACGAATTTTTCTGACTATTTTTCTCAGAATTCGCGATATTTTCGCGATCAACATGAAGAAGCGAGTTGTCTCTCTTGCCACATATTCGACAGGGACCACCGTGACACTCGTTGACTCTTTGATTGGGATGTAGGCAATTTGTGCAAAGCGAATTCTTTTTTACTGCTTCTTGCCGTTCTTTCGGCGAGAGATTGAGGAATTTTTCGCACGAGTAAATTGTGTGTTCCTCTGAACAGTGATAGCAACTGAACTTCGACGTTGAAGCTAAATGCGTGTGCTGATAGGATTTTTTTGAAGCCGTGAGACGTACGCTTATTATCGGGTTTATTTTCAGGCTTCTTTTCCGATTTATTGTGAAAAATTTTGGACGACTGGAAAAATTGACTTTGCTCAAATTGTGCGCGGCGTTGTAGAAACTCTAAAAATTCTTTCATTGTCGGTATTTGAGCTTCGCTGGAAAGGTCTTCCCATTTTTCGCGAAACTGGAAAGTGAGCTTACTTTTTACTATCAGTATTAGTAATGTATCCCACATATCTAAGGATTCGCCTAATGCACGAAGCGCTCTAATATGCTTCTGAACCTGATCTAAAATGCACGCACTGAGAACTCTTTCGATACGGGTTTTAAATCTATGAGTGATTTCGCGTGACTTTCCACACTTACCTTTTTATTGTCATACCGATCCTGTAAGAGTTTCCAAGCTACTTTGTAATTCGTAAATACGTTTTTAATTTCGCTACGATCATCCACCAGAGCTTTAAATGTGTTAGAGAAACCTAACCACATTTCGTAAGTGCCGGTGAATTTAGGCAAGCTGAGAAATGGCAGTTTAGAATGAGTTGAAATAGTTTTATCACTGTTTACTGAATCCGAAGCTAAATCTACCGAGGAATTGCGATTATTTGAGCCGCTGTTCACACTTGGATTGAATATGATAGCAGGATTCTCAGTTATTAATTTGTTGAATTTTCCGGAGATAGAGTAGTATCTGCTTTCAAAGGACTCGCGCTCATTTTCGTGTCTTGCAACTAAATCTTCTGTATCTGAATTGATTAATTCTAATCGCAATTGAATATTTTCGAACTTTGACCATAACTTTTTATGATTAAATCACCGCTCTTCTAGGTCTAGGGAAGCTAAATCTGATTTCGGGGTTATTTTTAATAATTCTTTTTCACTTGCTGTGAGGGAGCGTTTAATGATAACGCGCTTTAGATTTAATTCCTTAATCTCGGCTTCAATTTCAGCAACGGTAGCCATTTTAACTTAAATTGAACACAATAATCGTCTGGACGAAAAGTCAGATTCCATCCAAGAATTGAACTTGAAGAATTGTGAATTCTTTCTCAGTAAAGAATCGAATTGTGCAAAGTTTCTGTCTCTGCTGCGATAACTGTTGTACTCTAATTTGGATCTGCCGTGAAGTCCTCGATTGCTGCTTG